>NC_079490.1:68204743-68507773 GCF_020520425.1 Spinacia oleracea | reverse complement strand
AAATTGTTGAACTTTTTATACTTTGGTTTTTGGGCCGTCATGGTTCCAAATTGTAGGAGGCCTCGATATTTTATTAATAATATTTTTAAAAGTTAGTTGACATTAAATTCCACTGCGTAATTCTGGTAATAGCCTTAACCGTTATCACGGTGGCGGTAATACTTTAGTAATTCCTTTATTTTAAGTTGGAAAATGGTTTTATAAAAGCAAGGAATTATTAAGGTGTTGCAAAGTGGTATCAGAGCCAGGTTCAGTGACATGCATTTTAATGATGGTACCCCTAATCGGTACAAATATGGGACTGGAGATGGTAGGTGGAATTATGATACTGAGGTTCTTACTACTATCTTAGAGGTTGCAGAGAATAGCTATGAGGATGGGAAGTACTCTGCGGGTCTAGGTATGGGCTATGGAGGAATAGAAAGTGATGGTGAGGATGGCATGATTCATGATGAGCAAGCTAGTGATGTTGAGGAGGACGATGATGATGATGATATAGTAGAGATTGAGAATCCTAATCCTGTAGTTCCTGAACCAACAATTGAGATATCTAGTGGATCTGAGGATGAGCTTGAAGAGAATAATGTGGTTGATAGTGACCCACAACAGGATGATGAGACTATGGATGAAGACTCTGATCCGGAAGAAGACTTGGATGATCCTAATGATCAAGACTTTACTCCAGAGCAATACAAGGAAAGAAATGATTGTTGTGATGACGTTAGTCTTTAGAGAAATGTAATCCTTAGTTATTTACTTTTCGTTGAATAATAAAGTAGCAAAGCTACTACTTATGGTTGTTAGTTCTATCATAGTTGGAGAATAAATGTTATGTCATTAGTGGATGTAAGACCTATTCATTGAAGTATTAATAAAAGCATAGAATTACCTTTTCGTTATCTCTTAAGTTCAATTTTCAATTCTAAGTCTTGTGGGTATCGCAAAGGGATTAATTGTTATTTCTTCAATGAAATTTTATGTGCAAGGTGGTAAAGTAGCAACCATCTAAATTACATGCATCGAATAGTGGGGTGAGAAGGCCCAAAAGTGGCGCCAACTTCCCCCCTAGGGCACGTGTAACCGTGTTCTTGTTGTGAGTGGGTTCGTTATCGAACTAGTACCTTAGTAATGTCATGTCCAACCAATATTAAAGTTAGCCTTTTATTTTATTCAGGAGAAGGGATATGGCTAACCAAGAGATTTCTAAAGTGGTTAGACAACTAGCTGAGGTAGTTCGAGACCTAGCTCAAACTAGAGCCAACCCAGTGCATGATCCGGCTGGGGAGATGTTTAAGAAAATAGCTCAAAGCAAGCCTCTACTATATAGCGGAGAGATTGAACCAAGTGTGCTTGAAAACTGGTTGAGAGAGATTGATAAGCTTATTGTAGCTGTGAATTGCCCCGAAAACCTTAGGGTGAATAGTGTTGTGTACTACCTGAGAGGTGAAGCTGATTTATGGTGGCAACGATGTGAGAATACCCTTAGAGCCACGCCTAACTTTGGGTGGGAAGCATTCAAAACTGCACTAAGGAACAAGTTTTACCCACCTTATCTGAAGAAGCAAAAGGCGCAGGAGTTCATCGAACTCAAAATGGAGGGTCTGTCTGTGACGGAATACTATTCTAAGTTTATAGAGCTGTCTAGGTTTGCACCGGAAGTGGTGGCAACGGAAGAGCTTAGGGCTCAAAGATTTGAGAATGGTTTGACCATGGAATTGCAACTGTTGTTGTCTGGAGAGACCTTTACCTCATTAGACACCCTGTACGGAAAAGATGCTCGCCTGTATGGGTTACAACAAAGGAAGAATGGAAGTACTGAAAAGAGAAAGGATGGTGGAAGCTCGAATCAAGGGAATAACCATCAGAATCAGGGGAATTTTAAGAAGCACAAAGGAAATGGGAACTTCCAGTTTAGGGCTAACAATGGTGGTAATCGCAACAACCAAGGTGGTGGAAATCAGTCTGGAAGGAATGGAGTAAGGACCTACGACTGTAGGCGCTGTAACATGAATCACCCTGGAAAGGATTGTGACGGAAACCTAGTGACTTGTAGCTTCTGACAGAAGTTAGGCCACGGGGAGTATGAATGTTATTCTAAGAATAGAAATCCTAACCAAGGTAACCACCAGAGCAATAATCGGAATAATCAGAACCGAAATGGGGGAAATGGAGGTGGAAACCAAAGAAATTACCAAGGTGGTAACAATGGCAATAACAATGGCAATCACCAGAACCATGGAAATCCTGGAGGAAACCAACAGCAGAATGGGAACCGAAACAACAATGGAAACACCAATGGAGGTGGCCACACCAAAGGAGTTGCCCAACGAAAGCTGAATGTGATATCTAGGCAAGAAGCGGAAACTTCCTCTGACGTCATAGCAGGTACTTTTTCTATAAATTCCGTCTTAGTTAAAGTTCTATTTGATTCTGATGCGACATGTTCTTTTATATCAGTAGATGCTTTGGGGAAATTAGGGCTGAAAGAGCCTGAAACAATTGAAGTACCTATAGTCATACCTACTGGTAGTATAGTGAAGTGTACCAAAATCCATAGAGATGTGCCTTTGACCATAGCCAAGACCCTGTTCTTATCTAACCTAATCGAGTTTAAGTTAGGAGAGCTAGATGTAATTCTAGGAATGGACTGGTTGGCCATGTTCAAAGCCAAAATAGATTGTGAGAAGCAGAAGGTTCACTTGAGGTCTAGCCTAGGCAAAGTAGTGTCATATCGTCGTTTTGGTAAGCCTAAGCACATAGGGATTATCACGGCAATGGAACTCGTGAAGCTAGTCGGTAAAGGGAACCCAGTCTTCCTATGCAATGTGAGAAACCTAGAGCATGTAACCAAAGATCAGCCTGAAGAGATTGCAGTAGTTAATGAATTCCTCGATGTGTTTCCGGAAGAGATACCGGGGATGCCTCCCAATCGACCTATTGACTTTACCATAGACTTAGTGCCTGGAACCGCGCCTATTTCAAAACCACCATATCGAACGGCTCCAGCAGACATGAATGAGTTAAAAGGCCAGTTGGAGGATCTATTGGAGAAAGGTTACATTAGGGCAAGTGCATCGCCTTGGGGAGCACCAGTGTTGTTTGTGAAGAAAAAGGATGGAAGTATGAGGCTCTGTATAGACTACAGGGAGCTCAATAAGGTCACGATCAAGAATAAGTATCCTTTACCTAGGATAGAAGACCTATTCGACCAATTGAAAGGAGCAGGAATCTTTTCAAAGATTGATTTGCGTTCGGGTTATCATCAATTGAGAATCGCTGATCATGACATACCAAAGACCGCATTCAGGACTAGATACAGACATTATGAGTTCACTGTTATGCCTTTTGGGTTAACCAATGCACCTACAATATTTATGAACTTAATGAACCGTGTATTCCATGCCTATTTGGACAAGTTTGTAGTGGTTTTCATAGATGACATCCTAGTGTACTCCTAGAGTGAGGAGGATCACGCTGAGCACTTGAGATCTGTGTTGAATACCCTGAGAGATAACCAGTTGTATGCCAAGTTCTCAAAGTGTGAGTTTTGGTTGGAAAGAGTTGCATTTTTGGGACATTTTGTATCTAAGGAAGGAGTGGCAGTTGACCCTGCTAAGATCAAAGCTGTTAGTGAATGGCCTACACCCAAGAGTGTGACTGACATTCGAAGTTTTCTGGGATTAGCTGGCTAATATAGACGCTGTGTGCAAGACTTCTCTAGGATAGCCAAGCCCATGACAACCTTGATGAAGAAGGAAGCAAAGTTTGAGTGGAATAACCAGTGTGAGGAAGCATTCCAAGCCTTGAAGACGCGATTGATAACCGCGCCAGTGTTAACTTTGCCAGATGAGAGTGGTACCTATGATGTGTATAGTGATGCCTCTAAGAATGGTTTAGGGTGTTTATTGATGCAGAACGGGAAGGTTATTGCGTATGCGTCAAGGCAGTTGAAGCCATATGAATCCAATTACCCTACCCATGATTTAGAGCTAGCTGCTATAGTGTTTGCATTGAAGATATGGAGACACTATCTGTATGGTGTGAAGTGTAGGATATTTACGGATCATTAGAGTTTAAAGTACATCTTCACACAGAAGGATCTGAATATGCGCCAACGAAGGTGGTTGGAGTTAATCAAGGACTATGATTTGGATATTCAGTACCATGAAGAATGTAGTTGCGGATGCCTTGAGTAGGAAATCAAGTCATAGTGTTAATGCGTTAGTAGTTGCTAACGAGCTGTGTAAGGACATGCAGCGTTTGAACCTTGAAATAGTGAGTGGTGAAAGCCTTGAGGGAATGATGAATGCCTTAACCATCCAACCATCAATATTTGATGAGATTAGGGAGAATCAAGCTGGTGATGTAAAGTTGGAGCGAATCAAGGAAAAGATTTCGCAAGGCAAGGAGTTAGAATTCTGAATCCATGATGATGGAATTTTGAGGTACAAAGGCAGGTGGTGCGTGCCTCAAAAGCTAGTGTGGAGGATTGAAGGAGAAATTAATGAAAGAAGGGCATAATACGCCATATTCTGTGCACCCGGGTGGTGACAAGTTGTACAAGGACTTGAAAAAGATCTATTGGTGGCCAAGAATGAAGAACGAAGTGGCTGAATTTGTGGCTAGATGCCTGACTTGTCAGAAGGTCAAGATAGAGCACAGGAGACCTCAAGGAAAGGTCCAACTTTTAGAGATTCCAAGCTGGAAATGGGACTGTATTTCTATGGACTTCGTCACTTGTTTGCCTAAGTCAAATACCGGAAATGATACAATTTGGGTTGTGGTAGATAGGTTGACCAAGTCAGCAGTGTTTATACCAATGAAGGAAACCTGGAAAATGGAACAACTTGCTAAAGCTTACATTAAGAATGTTGTGAGGTTACATGGAGTTCCTAAGGATAACGTATCAGATAGGGATTCAAGGTTTCTTTCGAATTTCTGGAAAAGTGTGCAGGAGAGCTTTGGTACGACATTGAAAATGAGTACAGCCTTCCACCCAGCCACAGATGGACAAACAGAGAGAACCATCCAAACCCTTGAGGACATGCTTCGGGCATGCGTCATTGATTTCCAAGGAAGTTGGGAAGATAGCCTGGATTTGATTGAGTTTTCATATAACAATAGCTATCACGCTAGTATTGGAATGGCAGCATTTGAGGCCCTGTATGGACGGAAGTGTAGAAGTCCCCTTTGTTGGAGTGACATTAGTGAAACCATAGTGTTGGGACCTCAAATGATAGAGGACACTATGAACCAAATCCGAACCATCCAATCAAAGATTCAAGCGGCGAAGGATCGCCAAAAGAGTTATGCAGACTTGAAACGTAGGGATGAAGAGTTCAATATAGGTGACAAGGTGTTGCTCAAAGTGTCACCAATGAAAGGTGTCATGAGATTTGGAAAGAAAGGGAAGTTAAGCCCTAAGTACACAGGCCCATATGAAATCTTAGAAAGAATTGGTAAGGTAGCTTATAGACTAGCCTTGCCTATGGACTTGCATAGAGTGCATAATGTGTTCCACATATCTCAGTTAAGGAAATATATCCCGGATAAGTCGTATGTGTTGCAACCAATGACCATAGAATTAGACCAAAGTTTAACCTTTGAGGAAAGACCAGTCAAAATCCTTGATAGCAAAGTGCGTAGTACACGTACTAAAGATGTGAAAATTGTCAAAGTGTTGTGGTCTAATCAAGAATCCGAGGAAGCAACTTGGGAAGCGGAGTACGAAATGAGAAAGAAATATCCCGAGATTTTACCCGAGGTTAGTTGAGTTACGGGGTCGTAACTCGTGTCTTTTAAGGGGGGTAGAGTGCGGTAGAATTTCACGCTTTTTACCTTGTTTTCCCCTATTTTATGCTCAATTTAGTGCTTTCTATTGAATTTGCACTTATTATTGTCCTGTTTAATCATGTAAAGAGTACAACAACTTAAAATTTTTGCAAGTGAACGCATTAAAAGTCTCATAAAGTCTCAAGTTTTGAGTTGAATTTTGATTACCGAACCAAAGTTTCGGGACGAAACTTCTTTTAAGGAGGGTAGACTGTAATACCTCGTATTTTTATAATATTTATAAATATATTTTATTATATTTATAAAGCATTTTTCAATTTTTGGAATTTATTTCGCATTTAAATAGTATTTTAATGTATTTTAATTAATTAGAATATTTATTATTTTAATTAATTACGAAACGAATTTAATTTTTGAGTCGGGAAATTTAATGGGTCGCAAGTAATTTTACAAGGTTTGGGTTTTAAATGAAAAGTCCAATTCGTTTTATTAAACGAGCTTAATCAAAAGAATTTAATTCAAGTCCTAAGCTAGCCCAATCGTTTAATCCCCTAAGCCCAATTCTAATTTCCTATGCCTAGCCCATTGAAAATAGGAAGATTATAAATAGGACTCCCCATCATTAAAAGAACCCCCTTAATTTCATAAACCCTCTTTTTGCTTGCTTGCACCTCACTCCTCTTGCCCCTCTTCCTCTCGGCCGGCTCGCACAACACGAGTGTCGTGCTCGCTGGCCCCTCGTGCTCGCCGTCCCCTATTGCTCGCTGCTGCTCGTGCCTCTAGCACGGCACAGCCCTCGCCCCCCTTGCTCCCTTTCTGCGTCGAGTGTGTGTGCTGTGTGGTGTGCTACTTCCCCTCGCACACCCACACCCTCCCTCTCGTCTTCCCCTCTCGCCTCTCGCTCGCACACAGCGCCCAGCCCAGGCACGCTGCCCCGCTGTTGCATCCCCCTTCGTCGCTGCGCACACACGCACACGAGTTGTGCGTTGTGTGTGTGTGTTCGTGTTTTGTTCGTTCTTGTTCACTCTTTTCGCCCAATCACATTAATTCGTGGTTGTTCCGTGCTATAGGCCGGATTGGTATAATTCTCTTCTTCCTTACCTATTCTATTTAAATTCCGTATTTTAAATTATAATATTATTATTGTTTTGAATGATTAAAATGTTGGGAATCGGTTGTGAACACCGTGCTTTGAGGATTTACGTGTTGTGATTCATTAGGCTTGTTTTAATTATTAAAGTATGAATTTTCAGATTCATTTATTTAATAAAGGATTGATTAATTTTTATGATGCTAAATTGGTTTTATTGCGATTTTTAAGTTAGGGTTTTAACTTAGACCTATTGAGTCAATTGATTAACATAATTAGGTGATGATTTTAATTATGATAATCAATTATATTTTCAGATTTAAATAAAGGCTTAAAGTGTTGATTTTTATTGATTTTAAAGGCAGAAAAAGTATGTTTTCATACTAGGGATTGGTTTTGCAAATTGAGACGATTATATTATTGAAAAACGATTGAATTCTAAAGTTTAAACGAGGTTTTAGATTTGCATTGATGGGGAATTTAATGAACCTGGAAATAATTTAAGTTTCATTATTTTGGTGATACGAGGTGATTTCTAAGTGAGTGCTCGTTATTGCAAAGTGGCCCCTAAGCTTAGGTATTCAAGGTACGTACAAGTCTAGGGAGACCACACCATTTTTCAAGAGAATTACATGATTGTTGTTGATGTGAATTATATTATGTGGAATCATGTTTATTTTGGTGAACGATCATGTGATTTATGATGTTGGATTTATTTGATTAATTGTTTAACAAGCATGTTGAGATTGAGTATGTATTTCATTGTCAATCATGTTGTTCAATATTTATGCATGTATGGTTTGTTTCACATGCAAGGGATGGATTATTTATTTGTATGCTATTGTACATGATGTCTAGCATACTTTTGAGCCAGTTATTCGTACTTCATAGTACTATTTATTTTACCACATGTGAAGGGTTAGCTCACGTAAGCCACAGCACATGTAGGGTTCAATTGGGAATATTATATGAAATGAATTAGGATTTGTCGTGCAAGGGCACAACCCTCATGTTAATGGGCATGATGTGGAATCTCACTTTGGTGATGAGGAACATGGTAGTAATTTCACAAGTGTCTTGCTTTGTTGATCACAAGTCCTAAAGCATTAAAATAAGATTATTTTGGTTGTCGTTTGTTATTTGTATGTGTGTACGTTGTTGAGTCTTGAGTTCACCTTTAATAAAATGTTAATAAACGTAAAGTGCAACCAGAATAAGCTTCAAAACTCTTGTAACGTATATACCTTGAGTATGAACAATGGGGGGAGACTTGCCGGAAAGCTTGATCTCCTACTAATGACACAAGACGTTGTTTCATTTATATTATGCGCAGGAATTCCGTCGGTATGGCCCGACACTCGGTATGGCCCAATTTTATTATTTATTATTTGGTGTATGGTTGGCTCCCATCACCTTTCCTTTATGGAATATTTCTTTTGGCCCGTTCGAAGCTTATTCTAATTAAATTGTGAGTCAAGAGTCGAGTCTTGTATTCATGGTTTGTTTGTTAATTCTTAAATGGCTTTTGCCTGATGATTAGTACTTAGTGAGTGATGCATGTTTATAGTTTTGTTTCACTCTATTCTTGTAAGTACTCAACTTTTGCTGACTACGTGCTTTGTGTGTTTGGTCTAGGGCGACGACCTTAATGACCCTATGATGATCTATCATTTGCACTTGCATTGATGGGGATTAGAATAATATAATAGGTTGGTAGATCGAAATCATGTAGCTTGGGATGATCGAGAGAGTTGCATGCTTTCGTATTTTGAACTATTTAATTATACTTTAATTATGTTTGTAATTGTTGAACTTTTTATACTTTGGTTTTTGGGCCGTCATGGTTCCTAATTGTAGGAGGCCTCGATATTTTATTAATTATGTTTTTAAAAGTTAGTTGACTTTAAATTCCGCTGCGTAATTCGGGTAATAGCCTTAACCGTTATCACGGTGGCGGTAATACTTTAGTAATTCCTTTATTTTAAGTTGGAAAATGGTTTTATAAAAGCAAGGAATTATTAGGGTGTTAGAATTAAGGCTTGGTTTGCATCCAAAAACAAGCCGTTTCGGGTTTTTGAATTTCGGTTTTACGGGATGAGGCCAGGCTTGCTCGGCTTTGTGGGTCGGCGCCCGAATTGAGTTTGCTTGATGTCATTTTGGCTGGAAAAGGCCTTGTAAAACCAATGGGTGAGATTGTGAAGGAAATAATGCCCTTGGTCCAAGTATGCATTCAATGATAAGTCTAATAAATGCGGTTCAGTATTAATTAATTATACAAGTTGATAATTCAGTGAGATCAAGTGAATTGTATGCCTAGCTAGAGGCCGCTTCAGTTCAAGTGGAATTAATAATATTAATCCACAGCTTACTCTTGACTGAACCTGTAGGGTCACACAAATAGTACTTGAACGAATCAAGTATTTAAAGGAATTAAATACTCCATTTATGGATATTCGGAATCAACGGATCTCGGTTCCAGTGGGAGCTGAAATCGTCAGAGGCAAATTATGAATACTCCGGAAACGATGATATTGCCGGAAACGGAAATATGGATCGTATCGGAAATATAAATATTATCCAAAGTGGTAGATGTTGCCGGAAACGGAAACATGGTACGTATCGGAAAATATTATCGGAAATGGAAATATTGCCGGAATCGGAATATTACCGAAAACGGAAATATTGCTGGAATCGGAAATATTATCGGAATCGGAAAATATTTCCGGAATCGAAAATATTAAATATTTGTTCGAAACGGAAATTAATTCTGGAATCGGAAAAATGTTGTTCGAATCGGAAATGAATTCCGGAATCGGAAAATTAATCGGAAGCGCGTCGTACGAAATAAACATCGGACGAGCTTGCTAGACGCAAGGCCGCGCATGAAGCTAGGCCTGCGCCTAGCAAGCCCATGCGCGCAAGGCAACGCAGCAGCAAGCCAAGGCACGCAGGCCCTGCCAAGCAGCACGCCAAGGCCAGGCCCAACGCGCAATGCAACTGGCGCGCCCAAGCAATGGGCTGCGCGCAGCGCTGTGGGCCGAGCTGCTCCGTGCGCGCGCGCGTCCAGCGCCCCTCGTGGGCTGTGCGTGCGTGTGTGCGTTGAGTTCGTGCATACGTCGAATCCTTAAGCAATTAGGATTAGATTAAAGATTAAATTTCCTAAAGTTACTAGAGTTAGTTGTTTAATTAAAAAATAACTTATTAGTTTTAATTAATGTCTAATTCTAATAGGATTAGATTAATTGAAACCTAGTAGACTTCTAATTCCATTTTTCCAACCCTATAAATAGGTGATGGCATTCACAATTTATAATCACTCCAATTTAAGTATTCATTAAGTTTTAAGGTTAAAACTAAGAGAATAATGTGTCACAATTATATTCGACTAACATAATACCTTAGGCTAAATTCTAGTTAATTGGATCTAAGGCGGATCCGGACGTGTTGTGGACTATCTACGAAGGGACTACACTTGGAGTCCTAAACTTGTTCTTGTTCGGTTCGGGAGCAGCTAGGGAGGGCACGCTACAAATGTATGCATCCTAAATTATGCTACTTGTTATGTGGCAATTAATTTGGATTCCTGGCTTTATGGTTTTTCCGCATGAAATATATATGCTTTATATGTATCATAACCTAACAGTGGTATCAGAGCCTCTAATTAATTCCATAATAAATTATAGTTAACAAGGTTAAATTTTATAAATTTGCAATGAATTAAAGGGGTGATTAATATCGTTTTTTGTAATTAATTGCAAATTCGTGCGATTATTTAATTATATGTTCGCAGAATTTCCGGCAGTTTAGTCAATAATAGTCGGAATCGTTTAATTTTATAGTGAATTTCGCATGTAAACGGCGTTTTAAAATTTTGACTAAAATCAAAGATTTGATGTTGAACCCAGAATTCCCAAATTCGAAGCCTAACTATCACTTTTCGGAGGTTTTAGTTTTTCGAACGCAAAATTTGTAAATTTTAAGATGTTAAATTAAATATTTGCGATTCTTGTTTGTAAATCATGAATGTATGATTGACCTACTGTATATGTTTAACAATTTTAATGCCTAAGCTTGTTAATTATACAACCTAATTTGTAATTGTAATTAATTTGTTAAAATTCAAATAACTTAGAATTTGATTTGTTTTTCATAATTCATTAACAATTTAATTAGGTATCTGATGTGGGTAAAAATACCCCACTTACGTGGCTCAATTAAACGTGAGACACGTGGCATTCCCCGGTTAGCCAGCCATCTATTTGGCTGCCATTTAGGAGCTACACTGCGCTGATGTATGACTAGCCAAGTTATGTCAGCAACTTTAAGGCCCATGGCCCAAAAAAGGAGATTTGTGATGGTGACACATGTCACCATCTGATAAACCAACCAATCATATGAGGTCACTCTAGGGTTTCCCCCCAAAAGGGGGGGGGGGGCTATAAATATACTCAATTCCCAAGAAATTGACAGACAATTCTAGATAAAGAAACATTCTACTACTTACTTTAATGCTTTCTGTTTATTAATTATATCTTCCTTAAAACCCGTGTCTTACTTAAGTATCGGAGGGAATATTCCTACGGGAATATTCTTATTTTGTAGGTACGCCGCCGACGTGGACTCGACTCAACGCTACGTGGAACCTGATACCTACTCGTCATCATCCAAGGAAAAACTCCCACAACATTTGGCGCCGTCTGTGGGGAGGTAAGGTAACATGGTAGACGTCCAGCACTTCGGAGACGGGCCCATCAGTCGAAACGAAAACGACGAGACTACAATCAATGGTGATCGTCCTCCTCGAGGGAGGGACGACAGAAGCAATCCGTCTATAGGACAAGGCGGTCGTCCTGAACCTACTCATGAGCCGCAACTTGAGCAGGTTCAAGTAGACGATGAGACGGGTCAACCTTTGCTTCCTCCAGGCGGCCATTTGAGAGCTGATGCCGACACAGTTATGGAAGAAAACCCAGACTTGCCGGTGTCTGCTGGACAGCTTAAAGATATCCTAGCTGGATTCAAGGCGCAGATGGACACCCTACAAGATGAGATCAAAATTATCTGTTCTCAGTCTCAGGGGACGGGAATACCATTCTTTAATGGACTCGCTCGGTCTAATGTTTGGCGGCAAGACCAAGCACGAAATGACGATCATGACAGACGCTTTGACAGATCAGAACTTCCTTCCAGCCCATAGCTCCGCGTCGAGTTCTACCAACTTTTCGGCCTGAACCTGAACCGTCCAGAAGAGTACCGATCATTCAGCTGGATAGGCCTCAAGAAACTGAGCTGTCAGATACTGGTTCCACTCCCGTCATGCAAGATTCACCCCTCGCTGCCCCTTCGCGCTGTCTCACCAGGACTCATGTCACCCGTGCGGACAGCGAGCGGCGTAGAACATCCCAGAATAGGAGGCAGGATCCAATATGCCATATTCAACAGGGAGTGGACGGCATTATCCTTGATTACACCACTCCATTCTGTGCTGATATCATGAACGCTCCCAAGGAGCCTAAAGTGAAGCCGCCAGCTATTGACGCCTATGACGGCACGTCTGACCCTGATGTGCATCTCTTGGCCTATCGGCACCATATGTATGTCCAGGGAACTACCGATGCAACCTGGTGCAAATACTTCCCGTCCACTCTGAAAGGAGTTGCCTCAAAATGGTTCGAGAAGTTGCCCGCGGGAACGGTCAATACTTATGCGGAATTAGAGATGTTGTTTTCTGCAAGATTTATGGCTAATAAAGAGGAGAAGAAGACGAGCATGCATTTGGGCCGAATACAGCAAGGGAAAGATGAGTCCTTGCGAAGCTATGTTCGACGTTTCAACTTGGAGTCTGGACAGATTCCAGACTTACCTGACGGTGTAGCCTTTTTATAATTTCTTCAGGGGACTTAAGAAGGGGTCCTTTAAGTTTGACCTGGTTAAGAAAAGTGTTAGAACTATGGCCGACGCTCTAGATGAGGCCGAGTCCTTCATTCATGCCACTGAAATCTGCTCCGTCCCTAAAGAGTCTAAGGGAACAGAGACCACTGACCATCCGCAGCGAAAGGACAAATCGGATAAAAAGACCAGCCGTCCGAATGGGACATGGGCCATTGAAAAGAAAGGTTATCATACAACTCAGTCTCAAGGACTGAAGAGAGGACGTCCCTATGATAAAGAAAGATTCGAGTACAACACTGACTTGTACACAATACTGCTGGATGTCAGTGATAGATATGAGATTGATCGTCCGTTCCCCATGAAGTCGCCGGTGGAAACTAGGGACAACTCTCTTTACTGTAAGTTCCACTGTGATGTAGGACACGAAACAAAAGATTGCAAGAGTTTGCGGAGGGCTCTTGATGGGTTAGCCGCCAAGGGATTCTTGAAGTCATATCTTAGTTCAAGTGCAGGAGGAAGTGGTAAGAAATTCTACAAGAAAAGCAAGTCACCGTCATACCGCCGTGACGACAATGATACTGATCCAGAAATTGTGGCCGTCATTTCTGGGGGTCTGGCCGCTGGTGGCCCAACAATGAGAGGTCAAAAGGACTATGCAAGCCGATTGGGGCAGGTCATGTTGTCTGGAAAAGCCCCAATGGACCACTTCCCTAAAGTGGAGATTTGTGAATCAGACAGGGGCAAGATCGCCACTCCACACGACGATCCCCTGGTTATTGAATTGAAGGTAGCAAACCTCAAAGTAAGGCGTATATTAGTAGATACGGGGAGTTCGTCTGACATTATCAGCACATCTTGTCTAAATCGTCTTGAACATGACCCCAAGACCATTGAAAAGATACATTACCCGATCATTGGATTCGGAGGCGGCATAATTCATCCCCAAGGGATAATCACTTTGCCCCTACGAGTGGGAGGTCGGCATCAGAGCAAGAACCTGAACGTCCGATTTCTGATTGTGAAAGACCTCACAGCCTATAATATCATATTGGGGCGTCCAACTTTAAACCAGGCCAAAGCGGTGGTCGTCACTCATCTTATGCTTATGAAATATGTTTGCGATAAAGGCCAGGTCGGCACTATTCATGGTGATCAACAGCTAGCAAGAGACTGTTATCTCACTATGCTAAGCCCCGAGGCTTGGGGAAAAATTGACGAAGCACGAACAAGCTCTAAAAAAAAGCTAGATGAGATAGAGGAGAAAGTCAAGAAAGAAACCTTCACCATTGCCACGGCGCACATGGAAGCCAGACGACCTGAGCCGGTTGGTGGACATTATGAAGTCATCCTCGATGAAACACGTCCAGATAGGACGGTGCCAGTAGGGGTCTCTCCTGACGACCAGCTTGGGGCACATTTGGTCACTCTCCTGAGAGAATTCCAGGACATTTTTGCTTTTGCTGTGGAAGAAATGCCGGGCATCGATCCAAGCATAGCCGTCCACAAACTCAATGTAGACGAGTCTTTAAAACATGTTCGTCAGAAGAAGAGAAATCACGGGGAAGCAAGAAACAAAGCCGCAGCTGAAGAAGTTCAGAAGTTGTTAGAGGCTGGGTTCATTCGGCCAAGTCAATATCCAGATTGGGTGGCAAATGTAGTGCTGGTACCAAAACCCAACAAATCCTGGAGAATGTGTGTGGATTATACAGATTTAAACAAGGCTTGCCCAAAAGACAGCTTCCCTTTGCCCAAGCTGGACCGGCTGGTAGATTCAACGGCAGGTCATGCTTTGATGTCCTTCATGGATGCATACTCGGGCTTTCACCAAATTCCCTTGTGGCCAGATGATCAAGAGAAAACATCATTTGTTACTGAGCAAGGCCTGTACTGTTACAAAGTGATGCCGTTTGGCTTAAAGAATGCGCCGGCCACATTTCAACGTCTGGTCAACACTGTCTTCTCTGGTCAGTTAGGGCGCAATATCGAAGCCTACATTGATGATATGATAGTAAAAAGCAAGCAACGTGAAGAACACTTGGCTGACCTACGAGAAACTTTTGAAACGCTCCGAAAATACCAGATGAGGTTGAATCCAAAGAAGTGTGTTTTTGGGGTGACGGCTGGAAAGTTCTTGGGATTCCTCATTGATGAAAGGGGAATCGAGGCCAATCCTGATAAAGTACAAGCAGTAATAGACATGACGTCGCCAAAATCAGTCAAGGAAGTCCAACGCCTGACGGGATGTCTAGCAGCCTTGGGGTGGTTCTTATCAACGGCAGGTGACAAGTGTCATTACTTCTTCGGCACAATCAAGAAAAAGAGCAAATTTGAATGGACTGAGGCGGCAGAAACTGCCTTCGTCCGATTAAAGGAACACCTCCACACCTTACCTCGGCTTGTCAGTCCTCTTCAGGGGAAACTTTGTATGTATATTTGGCCATTCCCGAGTGGTCCTTGAGTGCTGTCTTGCTGACTGAAAGGGAAGGAGTGCAACTCCCCGTCTATTTTGTGAGCCATGTCCTGCAAAACGCTGAATTAAGATATTCTCCAATTGAGAAGTTCGCACTTGCGCTGTTTATGGCCAGCAAGAAGCTGCGCCCTTATTTTCTGGCACACAAACTAGTGGTATACACAGACCAGCCTTTGAAACAACCTCTTACTAAGCTAGACGCTGCCGGACGAATGCTGAAATGGGCAATTGAGCTAAATGCATTTGATATCTCATATGAGCCTCGAAAAGCTATCAAGGGACAAGCATTTGCTGATTTCATTGCAGAGATGACGAGGCCAAATTTTGAAAAGAATGTGACGACTCGCTGGACAGTCTATGTAGATGGCTCGTCAACCCAGAACGGGTGTGGAGCCGGCATAATATGTCAGTCTCCTGAAGGAGACAATTATGAGTATGCCATGAGATTCAAATTCCAAACTTCCAACAATGAAGCAGAATATGAGGCTTTATTAGCCGGTATAAAAATGTGCAAAGCCGCTGGAGCTCAAGAGATACTTGCCTTCTCCGACTCTCAGCTCATTGTGAGCCAAGTAAATGGGGACTATGAGGCAAGGGACCCTAACATGATCAAATATATGCAAGTTGTGCATCAAGAAGTAGAACATCTAAAGAGCTTCGAAGCTAAGTAGATTCCCAGAACGGAGAACAATCAGGCCGATGCCCTATCGAAACTAGCTAGCTCGGCTTCCTGTGATACTCCGCGTCACGTGTTTTGGGAAGTAAAGGATAAGCGAAGTATTGAGCAGGAATTGTGCGCTCCTATAGTAGATGTCCTGGATCGGTCGTCAACATGGATGGAGCCTATCATTGCTTACAAAATGGACGGTACGCTTCCGGACGATTCAAGTCTGGCCGCCAAAATACAAAAGAAGAGTTCTTGGTTTGAATGGTGGAATGGAGTTTTGTACAAAAAGTCATTTTCTAGACCTCTCCTGCGGTGCGTCACTCCTGAGAAAGGAAAGGAAATTCTAGACGATTTGCACCAAGGATTATGTAGCTCCCACATTGGAGGACGAGCCCTGGCAGAGAAAGCTTTGTGAACTGGTTATTATTGGCCCACTTTGAGAGAAGACGCCCTAGCCATGGTGCAAAAATGTGACAAGTGCCAACGGTTTGCTCATCTCATCCACAGGCCGGCCCACCCACTTACTCCTATTATGAGTCCCATTCCGTTTGCCAAGTGGGGGATGGACCTGTTAGGGCCATATACAGCGGCCCCTAGAGGCCGGCGCTATGTGATAGTTGCTGTTGATTACTTCACCAAGTGGGTTGAAGCAGAAGCTCTCAAGAACATAAAGACAAGTGATGTGAGGGCGTTTATTTGGAAAAATATCATGACTCGCTTTGGAATACCACAAGCTATCGTCTTTGATAATGGGCCTCAGTTTGAGACGCCTAAGCTGAAGGAGTGGTTAGCAGATCACGGCATACACAGCTGTTTTGCCTCAGTGGGACGACCTTAAGCCAATGGCCAAGTCGAAGCGTTTAACAAGATTATCTCCGAGGGGATAAAGAAGAAACGAGATGAGACCAAGGGTCTATGGGCTGATGAGCTGCCAAACGTCTTGTGGTCCATCCGCACCACGACCAAAAACTCAACCGGCGAAACCCCATTCCTGCTAGCCTATGGTGCTGAGGCCGTGTTGCCCATAGAAATGTGTGAACCTACACTAAGAGTCATGCTATATGACGAGAATGCCAACTGGGAAATGATGAAGTTTGCCCTTGACTTTTTACCTGAAGTAAGAGGAAATGCAGCATTGAGGCAACAGCTGTACAAGATAAGGATGGCGAGGGAATACAACAAGAAAGTCTCTAAAAGAGTGCTCAAGGTAGGAGACTTTATTCTCCGAAAGATGGAGTCTGTGGGACGAGCCAATGAACAGGGTAAACTGACGCCCACTTGGGAGGGACCCTATGAGATTTATGACGAGGTCAGAGATGGAACCTATCGCATTCAGGACATGCAGGGCCGACCAATTCTACGCACCTGGAAAGCATACAATCTCAAAAAATACTTTTTCTAGGGTGTATTCTGACTATCTTTTATGAAAGAATCTGTGGTCTAGACAACGACCGCTAATGGTCCTAATGGAGTAGTAGTCTCTCCTGTAACCGGCTAAATTTGCCTTACAAAGTATAAATAATACTACTCTCGTTTCGTCCTATTTATTACTCTATAATAACTTATCTAACATATGCATCCAAAAAGCCTAATCGAATAAAGGGCCTAAGAAGTGGCCCCAGATTAGCACAACATTTACAAGCCTAATTGTTTGAAGCCTAAGAAGTGGCCCAGATTAGCATAAACACAGGCTGATCACCTATTAAATTGTGAAAACCGTTCCCGAAAACACGAGCGTCTAAATTATCTAAGGCAAATAGGTTCATTCCCTATATGCCGCGGCAACAAACGTGCCGCTTCACATTGACGACGGGGGCAAACCCCCACATAAGTCAAACACTGCGGCAGCAATCATGCCGCGCCCAACTTATGACGGGAGCAAACCCCTCATAATTTGTCGTTTTCTTAAAAAACATGAAATATTTTCTAAGGAAAATAGGTTCATTTCCTATATGCCGCGGCAACAAACGTGCCGCTTCACATTGACGACGGGGGCAAACCCCCACATAAGTCAAACACTGCGGCAGCAATCATGCTGCGCCCAACTTATGACGGGAGCAAACCCCTCATAATTTGTCGTATTCTTAAAAAACATGAAATATTTTCTAAGGCAAATAGATTCATTTCCTATATGCCGCGGCAACAAACGTGCCGCTTGACATTGACAACGGGGGCAAACCCCCACATAAGTCAAACACCACAGCAGCAAACATGCCGCGCCCAACTTATGACGGGAGCAAACCCCTCATAATTTGTCGTTTTCTTAAATAACATGAAATATTTTCTAAGGCAAATAGGTTCATTCCCTATATGCCGCGGCAACAAACGTGCCGCTTCACATTGACGACGGGGGCAAACCCCCACATAAGTCAAACACTGCGGCAGCAATCATGCCGCGCCCAACTTATGACGGGAGCAAACCCCTCATAATTTGTGTTAGGTTATGATACATATGACAATTCATAAATCATGCGGAAACAACCATTAAGCCAGGAATACATATTATTTACACATAATCATTTAGCATAGTTTAGATGCATACTCTTTGTTGCGTGCCTTCCCTAGCTGCGCCCGAACCGAACAAGAACAAGTCTTTAGGACTCCAAGTGTCGTCCCTCCGTAGATAGTCCACAGCACGTCCGGATCCGCCTTAAGATTGACCAACTAGAATCGCCCTTAAGGTACTATTAATTTTCGGCACTTTTAGGCAAGATGTGTGACTGAACTTTTCTCTCAAAAACTCACTTTGAATACTTGAAAACTCGTCGTAAATATGTGACCCTAGGCACTTATTTATAGAGTTTATGGAAAGGAATTATAATCCTATTAGAATACAAATCTATTTAATTATAACCCTACTAGGATTCTAATTAAACAAAGTTTATCTATTAGGATTAGATTTAATCATTTAACGAATCCCGGTAGCCTTAGGATTCCGAGTAAAACACACGAGTGGCGCACAAGCACCGCACGCCTGCACGCAGGCCTTGCAGCCCACGCCGAGCGCACAGCGCAAGGCCCACTGTCGCAGCCTTGTCCGCGCGCGCGCCTAAGCTACGGCTGGGCCTGACTTTTGCGCTGGGCCTGGTCGTATGCTTGGCGTGTGGTTGTTGCGCTTGGCTTGCTGGGCGATGGCCCGGCTTCGTGCTGGGCCTTCGTCTGGCAGGCCTCGTCCGATGCTAATTCGTACGATACGCTTCCGATTAAATTCTCGATTCCGGAATTCATTTCCGATACGAACAATATTTAATATTTCCGATTCCGGAATTGATTTCCGTTTCGAACAAATATTTAATATTTCCGTTTCCGGAATTATTTTCCGATTCCGATAATATTCCCGATTCTGACAATATTTCCATTTCCGGCAATATTTCTGATTCCGGCAATATTTCCATTTCCGATAATATTTTCCGATACGTACCATGTTTCCGTTTCCGGCAACATCTACGTCTTGGATAATATTTATATTTCCGATACGATTCATATTTCCGTTTCCGGCAATATCATCGTTTCCGGAGTATTCTTTTCTTGCCTGTGACGATCTCAGCTCCCACTGAAACCAAGATCCGTCGATTCCGAATATCCATAGATGGAGTATTTAATGCCATTAAATACTTCATCCGTTTACGTACTATTTGTGTGACCCTACGGGTTCAGTCAAGAGTAAGCTGTGGATTAATATCATTAATTCCACTTGAACTGAAGCGGCCTCTAGCTAGGCATTCAGCTCACTTGATCTCACTGAATTATTAACTTGTTAATTAATACTGAACCGTATTTATTAGACTTAACATTGAATGCATACTTGGACCAAGGGCATTATTTCCTTCAGTCTCCCACTTGTCCTTAGGGACAAGTGTGCATTTCCTAATTCCTTTGTCGCTCGATGCTTGCTCTTGAACATAAGGTAAGAGTTGTCATCCTTATTATGTCCAGAGGTGTTCCTCGGTTTCAGAGTTCAACTGATCAAATAAACAGATAATCATAGCCTATGATTCATCCGAGCACGGCCATGCATTTCACAGTTTCTAGCTCTCCGAGTGGCCTTGTACAACTTTTAAGCATCTCATCCCGATTTATGGGAGGACAATCCCAATCTTGCGATCTTGAGATTAGACTTCGTTTGATAGGTGATTACCTGAGCGTTGCCTTTATAGCCTCCTTTTATGGTGCGACGGTTGGTCAACGTCAAAGTAACCAGTTCTCAAACAAGTAATCTCAAATCACTCAGGTATTGAGGATTTAGTGTCTAATAATTTTAATGAAATTTACTTATGACAGATTTTCATCTCTTACAGTAAAGTTTCATAGGTCTTGTCCGATACTAGTCTTCACAAAGTAAGTATCTATGCAAATGATTATGAATTGCCATGTCCACATAGTTCAAGAAACAGAACTACTAGTCATCTTGCATTCTAATCGTCTAACGTTTTCTATGCGTTTAATTTTATAGAAAACTCCGACTAGGACCATTTTCAACCTTTTGACATTCAAGTTCACTTGATAGACATTTCTTAGTCACAGGACTGGTCCTGACAGTCTATCTTGAATATATTGTCAAATTGAAGGGACTCATCATTTAATAAACCACAAATTAAATGGAAAAATGAATTCTTTTCATTTATTGTGAATGATTAACCAATAATGTTTTACAAAGATTTAAAATCTAAAACTTTAAAAAATTAAACAGAGACATCAAAGCCATTCTCCAATATGCTTGATTCCCATTGCTGCAGTGTGCGAGTTGTGCTTCGCCTGCGGCAGAGGTTTAGTCAATGGATCTGATATGTTGTCATCAGTTCCAATTTTGCTTATCTCGACTTCTTTTCTTTCAACGAACTCTCGTAGAAGGTGAAATCTACGAAGTACATGCTTGACTCTCTGGTGGTGTCTAGGCTCCTTTGCCTGTGCAATAGCTCCGTTATTATCACAATACAGGGCTATTGGTCCTTTAATGGAGGGGACTACACCAAGTTCACCGATGAACTTCCTTAGCCATATAGCTTCCTTTGCTGCTTCATGTGCAGCAATGTACTCCGCTTCAGTTGTAGAATCCGCAATGGTGCTTTGCTTAGCACTTTTCCAGCTTACTGCTCCTCCGTTGAGGCAGAAGACAAACCCAGACTGTGATCTGAAATCATCTTTGTCGGTTTGGAAACTTGCGTCCGTATAGCCTTTAACAATTAATTCATCATCTCCACCATAGACTAGGAAGTCATCTTTGTGCCTTTTCAGGTACTTCAGAATATTCTTGGCAGCAGTCCAATGCGCCTCTCCTGGGTCTGACTGGTATCTGCTCGTAGCACTGAGTGCGTACGCAACATCCGGGCGTGTACATATCATAGCATACATTATTGAACCAATCAATGATGCATATGGAATCCCATTCATTCGTCTACGCTCATCAAGTGTTTTTGGGCACTGATTCTTGCTTAGAGTCATTCAATGAGACATGGGTAGGTAGCCTCGCTTGGAGTCCGCCATCTTGAACCTATCAAGCACCTTATTGATATAAGTTCTTTGACTAAGTCCAATCATCTTTTTAGATCTATCTTTGTAAATCTTGATGCCCAATATGTACTGTGCTTCTCCTAGATCTTTCATCGAAAAACATTTCCCAAGCCAAATCTTGACAGAGTTCAACATAGGAATGTCATTTCCGATAAGTAATATGTCGTCGACATATAATACTAGGAAAGAAATTTTGCTCCCACTGACCTTCTTGTATACACAAGATTCGTCTGCGTTCTTGATGAAACCAAAGTCACTGACTGCTTCATCAAAATTTATATTCCAGCTCTTGGATGCCTGCTTCAATCCATAGATTGACTTCTTTAGCTTGCATACCTTTTTAGCATTCTTTGGATCCTCAAAACCTTCAGGCTGTGTCATAAACACAGTTTCTGTTAAAACGTCGTTTAAGAAAGCAGTTTTGACATCCATCTGCCATATTTCGTAATCGTAATATGCAGCGATTGCTAACATTATCCGAATAGACTTTAGCATTGCAACTGGTGAAAAGGTTTCATCGTAATCCACACTGTGGACTTGCCTGTAACCTTTTGCAACCAATCTAGCTTTGAAAACTTCAAGTTTCCCATCCTTGTCCTTTTTCAGTTTGAAAACCCATTTGCTTCCAATGGCTTGGTAGCCATCTGGCAAATCGACCAAATCCCATACTTGGTTTTCAGACATGGAGTCTAATTCAGATTGCATGGCTTCTTGCCATTGCTTGGAGCTAGGGCTCGTCATAGCTTGTTTGTAAGTCGCAGGTTCATCACTTTCAAGTAATAGAATGTCATAGCTCTCGTTCGTCAAAATACCTAAGTACCTTTCCGGTTGAGATCTATATCTTTGCGATCTACGCGGGGTAACATTTCTAGATTGACCATGATTCTCACCAGATTCTTCTAAAGATCTCTGAGTTTCATCCTGAATGTCATCTTGAGCATTCTCTAGAGTTTGTTGTTCGTCTCGAATTTCTTCGAGGTCTACTTTTCTCCCACTTGTCATTTTGGAAATGTGATCTTTCTCCAAAAAGACACCATCTCGAGCAACAAACACCTTGTTCTCAGATGTATTGTAGAAGTAATACCCCTTTGTTTCCTTTGGATAGCCCACAAGGATACATGTGTCAGATTTTGGATGAAGTTTGTCTGAAATTAATCGTTTGACGTATACTTCACATCCCCAAATCTTCAGAAAAGACACATTTGGAGGCTTTCCAAACCATAATTCGTATGGAGTCTTTTCGACAGCTTTAGACGGAGCTCTATTTATAGTGAGTGCAGCTGTATTTAGTGTATGTCCCCAAAATTCTAATGGAAGTTTGGCCTGACCCATCATTGACCTGACCATCTCTAGCAAGGTTCTGTTCCTCCGTTCCGACACACCGTTCCATTGTGGTGTTCCAGGAGGAGTCAATTCTGATAGAATTCCACATTCTTTCAGATGGTCATCAAATTCATAGCTCAGATATTCACCGCCTCTATCAGACCGCAGTGCCTTAATCTTCTTGCCTAATTGATTCTCTACTTCACTCTGAAATTCCTTGAATTTGTTAAAGGATTCAGACTTATGCTTCATTAGGTAGACATAACCATATCTACTGAAGTCATCAGTGAAAGTGATAAAGTAGCTGAAACCACCTCTAGCATTTGTACTCATTGGTCCACACACATCTGTATGGATTAAACCCAATAGTTCATTTGCTCTTTCTCCAACTTTAGAGAAAGGTTGCTTTGTCATTTTGCCAAGTAAACATGATTCGCATTTTCCATAATCCTCTAAGTCAAATGGTTCTAGAATTCCTTCCTTTTGAAGTCTTTCTAAGCGTTTCAAGTTTATATGGCCTAATCGACAATGCCACAGATAGGTGAGATCTGAATCATCCTTTTTGGCCTTTTTGGTATTTATGTTATATACTTGTTTGTCGTGATCTAATAAATAAGGTCCATTGACTAATCTAGCAGATCCATAAAACATCTCTTTAAAATAAAACGAACAACTATTGTCTTTTATTAAAAAGGAAAATCCCTTAGCGTCTAAGCAAGAAACTGAAATGATGTTTTTAGTAAGACTTGGAACATGGAAACATTCTTCCAGTTCCAAAACTAGCCCGGAGGGCAACGACAAATAGTAAGTTCCTACAGCTAATGCAGCAATCCGTGCTCCATTTCCCACTCGTAGGTCGACTTCACCCTTGCTTAACTTCCTACTTCTTCTTAGTCCCTGTGGATTGGAACATAAGTGTGAGCCACAACCTGTATCTAATACCCAAGAAGTTGAATTAGCAAGTATACAGTCTATAACGAAAATACCTGAAGATGGAACGACTGTTCCGTTCTTCTGATCTTCCTTTAGCTTTGGACATTCTCTTTTGTAATGGCCTATTCCATCACAATAAAGACAGCTTGATGTGGACTTGTCCTGCTTTGATTTAGCATTGCCCTTGGACTTTCCACCTTTCTTGAACGGTCTCCTTCTAGCCTTTGAGTAAATCTTTGGCTTCACAGTCCAGTATTATTTCAGCCTTTCTGACAAGGTGAACAAATTCTGCAACTGTTTCTTTTCTTGGTTCACTTAGGTATAGTTGCTTGAAGCGACCAAACCCACTGTGTAGTGAATTGAGCAAGATAGAGACTGCCATCCTTTCGCTTATTGGTGTTCCTAGTAGACTTAGGCGATCAAAGTATGAACGCATAAGATCCACATGGAACCTCAGTGGGACGCCTACCCTCTGTTTAGTGCGAAAGAGCTGAACGTGTGTTTCTTGGACCTCCATCCTATAACACCTGTTGGGAGAACTAACCTTTAGACCAGACATTGATTCAATCAACTCATGGACGTTTAGGTCCCTGTCCTCCGTGCTTCCACGACAGATATCCCTCAGATTCTTGATGAGCGTAAAAGGTTCATAAGCTACAAACCTTCTAGCCCAATCATCAGGGATATTGTTCAGCATGAGACTCATAACCTTTTTGAGATCCGCATCCCAGGCGTAAAATCTCTCAGGGGTCATGTCTCTGGCATAGTAGCTTGGCATGGGATTGGTCAGTACATACTCAAGTCCATTGAGTCTGACTATTTCAACTAGCTTAGCTTCCAATTCAAGAAAATTTGCTAGGTTCAGCTTGACCATAAGCTCAGAACCCATGATGATGTTTTGATTGTTGTTTGCCATAGTTAAAACTACAATTGAAAAGAATAAACAAATAAATAACCATTCACAGTTTAGCTTAATAAACTTAAATTCTAGCATACATGAATAATTCAATGTTTATTAAGCATTTTATTCAAGTTATGTGTTCCGGCAGGTGTGAATAAAATGATTCCAAGATCCTAAAATCATTGAAGAACTAAGCACAGTTTGTCGACTTAATCCTAAAACATCTTAGGTAAGCAAAAGCCTTTTGCTAATAGTCTAGAAACTATTCTTGGTTGATAGGTACGTCTAAGAACTTATTAGGTAAACCTATCGATTTTGCCACGACATAAAAGGACTCCTTACTTATATCGTTGAGTTTCACCAAAACTAACATGTACTCACAATTATTTGTGTACCTTGCCCCTTTAGGACCAATAAGTAACACCTCGCTGAGCGAAAACTATTACTAGATTGATGTAAAGGATATCCAAGCAAGTGTATATTTTGGCATGGCACCTTTTAACTCAATTTTTAAGTTTGGAACTTAAGGCTCTTACTATGTTGGTTAGATTTTAAGTGAACTAAAATCCTTAATCATGCAACATAATCAAGCTTTTGATCTCATGCATTTTAAGACATATTTAAAAGCAATAAATAACTTAAAACATGCATAAGATAAATGTGATCTAGTATGGCCCGACTTCATCTTGAAGCTTTAACTTCAAAGTCCGTCTTGAAAATCTCCGTGGGAGGCACCATTTTCTTCAAATAGGATAAGCTATAATTAAAACTAATTACAACTATTTGATGGTACGCAGACCATATTTGAATTGAAAAACAACTTTGGTACTTTAGACCAATTACATTCAAATTAATGGTACGCATACCATATTTTCTATCCTATTTGGGCCATACTAGTCACTTCATAACCTGCAAAACAGTACATATACAATATATACCATTCACCCATTCATTATCATGAATGGCCCACATAGCTGGTTAGTAAAACACATTATGCATCACGTAAACATTTGCAGCAATTAATCAAGGGCACCAATAATCTACCAATTATTCAGTCCTTATTAATTCTAATCAAGTTGTTTTAACCTTAAGGATTTGTAGACCTAATCAAGAGTTTATGACTAAAAGCGCTCCCACTTAAACCAATAAATTCATATGCTTTACTAATTTTAAACATAAAAATGTATATCTAGTCTAACCGGAAACATACAAATTTAATTAAAATTTAAAGCTCATATAAATTTATAATTGAATCCAAAAAGTTTAATTTAATTTCAGTCGTATTTAAATTAATTCATGATTTTAATTTTAGTAAAATAATTAGAATAAATAAAATTTATTATAATTACAATATTCAAAATTAAAATCCAAGAAAATAATTTAAATTATTAATTTTAAAATTAATTAAAATTACGTAAACTGAAAATTTCAAATTAAAATTTCAAAACGATCTAATCGCAACGCAAACACCTCACGCATCGCACGCCCATGGGCCACACGCACACAACCATCGCTGGCCATGTGCGCGCAGCTCATGCGCTGCGTCGCATAGCTGCTGCTGCTATCCTTCGCAAGCCATCGCGCGAGCTGGTGCTCGCTGCGCGCGCGCCAGTGCTCGATGCACGCGAGCTAGCGCTCGCTGCGCGCGCTTGCCAGCGCTCGCTGTGCGCGCTCGCCAGCGCTCGCTGTGCGCGCTCGCCAGCGCTCGCTGTGCGCGCTCGCCAGCGCTCGCTTGATGCGAGCCAGCGCTCGCTGCGCGCGGCATCCACGCTCGGCGCAGCACTCGTGGCACGCGAGCTTGCGCTCGTTGCGCGCGAGGCTGCGCGCGCTTGCGCGAGGCAGTGCGCGTTGTGGCGCAGCTCGCTTGCTGCCCACACGCGACTGCCGTGCCTTGCCTTCGCCCATGCCCATTCGTCCATTGCTCATAGCCCTCGACGCAAGGCAGGGCTGCTGCCTTGTGCTCGTGCACCATGGCCTTGCTCATTGCATTCGTGCCGCATGGGCGACGAGCTCCCTTACTCGTCGTCACATGCCCGCACTATACAACACCCCTTAAGGGTAACACGTAGCGTCCATTGCTTTGTGCGTGCAAGTTATACGAACGAATCGCATAAAATTTAAAATTTTATATTTAAAATTAATGACAAATTAATAAATAATATTAATTTCATAATTTTAGGGCGAAAAATCGAAAATTTATTCAATTGATTTCCGATTAACATGGATTCAAGTCTAGGTCATAAAAATTTAAAATTTATCATAAATTTACAATTTTTTATGGTGGTTTTTAATCATAGGTATCTAATTAAATTATAATTAATTATGAAAATCAAATTAATTCTAAATTATTCTAATTTTCAACAAATTAATCATAATTACAAATTAGATTGCATAATTAACAAGGCTAGGCATTCAAACTTGTTAAACATATACAGTAGGTCAATCAAAATTCAAGATTTATCAACAAGAATCGCAAATATTTAATTTAACATCTTAAATTTACGAAATTTTGCATTCGAAAAACTAAAACCTTCGAAAAGTCATAGTTAGGCTTCGAATTTGAGAATTCTGGGTTCGGCCGAAAAAACCTATTTTTGTCAAAATTTTAGAATGCCTTTTACATGCGGAATTGACACAAAAATCACTCGATTTGGATGAGTAACGAAGAAACTGCCGAAAAACTGCGTACGTATAATTAAATAAACGCATTTTGCAATTAATTAACAATTACGAAAATTAATCACCCCTTTTAATTCTTGCAAATTTGTAATATTTAACCATGTTCATGCAATTTAGATTATGAAAATAATAAGAGGCTAGTGATACCACTGTTAGGTTATGATACATATGACAATTCATAAATCATGCGGAAACAACCATTAAGCCAGGAATACATATTATTTACACATAATCATTTAGCATAGTTTAGATGCATACTCTTTGTTGCGTGCCTTCCCTAGCTGCGCCCGAACCGAACAAGAACAAGTCTTTAGGACTCCAAGTGTCGTCCCTCCGTAGATAGTCCACAGCACGTCCGGATCCGCCTTAAGATTGACCAACTAGAATCGCCCTTAAGGTACTATTAATTTTCGGCACTTTTAGGCAAGATGTGTGACTGAATTTTTCTCTCAAAAACTCACTTTGAATACTTGAAAACTCGTCGTAAATATGTGACCCTAGGCACTTATTTATAGAGTTTATGGAAAGGAATTATAATCCTATTAGAATACAAATCTATTTAATTATAACCCTACTAGGATTCTAATTAAACAAAGTTTATCTATTAGGATTAGATTTAATCATTTTACGAATCCCGGTAGCCTTAGGATTCCGAGTAACACACACGAGTGGCGCACAAGCACCGCACGCCCGCACGCAGGCCTTGTCCGCGCGCGGGCCCACTGTCGCAGCCTTGTCCGCGCGCGCGCCCAAGCTACGGCTGGCCCTGGCTTTTGCGCTGGGCCTGGTCGTATGCTTGGCGTGTGGTTGTTGCGCTTGGCTTGCTGGGAGATGGCCCGGCTTCGTGCTGGGCCTTCGTCTGGCAGGCCTCGTCCGATGCTAATTCGTACGATACGCTTCCGATTAAATTCTCGATTCCGGAATTCATTTCCGATACGAACAATATTTAATATTTCCGATTCCGGAATTAATTTCCGTTTCGAACAAATATTTAATATTTCCGTTTCCGGAATTATTTTCCGATTCCGATAATATTTCCGATTCTGACAATATTTCCGTTTCCGGCAATATTTCCGATTCCGGCAATATTTCCATTTCCGATAATATTTTCCGATACGTACCATGTTTCCGTTTCCGGCAACATCTACGTCTTGGATAATATTTATATTTCCGATACGATCCATATTTCCGTTTCCGGCAATATCATCGTTTCCGGAGTATTCTTTTCTTGCCTGTGACGATCTCAGCTCCCACTGAAACCAAGATCCGTCGATTCCGAATATCCATAGATGGAGTACTTAATGCCATTAAATACTTGATCCGTTTACGTACTATTTGTGTGACCCTACGGGTTCAGTCAAGAGTAAGCTGTGGATTAATATCATTAATTCCACTTGAACTGAAGCGGCCTCTAGCTAGGCATTCAGCTCACTTGATCTCACTGAATTATTAACTTGTTAATTAATACTGGACCGTATTTATTAGACTTAACATTGAATGCATACTTGGACCAAGGGCATTATTTCCTTCAATTTGTCGTTTTCTTAAAAAACATGAAATATTTCCTAAGGAAAATAGGTTCATTCCCTATATGCCGCGGCAACAAACGTGCCGCTTCACATTGACGACGGGGGCAAACCCCCACATAAGTCAAACAATGCGACAGCAATCATGCCGCGCCCAACTTATGACGGGAGCAAACCCCTCATAATTTGTCGTTTCCTTAAAAAACATGAAATATTTTCTAAGGCAAATAGGTTCATTCCCTATATGCCGCGGCAACAAACGTGCCGCTTCACATTGACGACGGGGGCAAACCCCCACATGAGTCAAACACTGCGGCAGCAATCATGCCGCGCCCAACTTATGACGGGAGCAAACCCCTCATAATTTGTCGTTTTCTTAAAAAACATGAATATTTTCTAAAGGCAAATAGGTTCATTCCCTATATGTCGCGGCAACAGACGTGCCGCTTCAAACTGACGACGGGGGCAAACCCCCACATAAGTCAAACACTGCGGCATCAAACGTGCCGCGCCCAATTTGCGACGGGGGCTAACCCCTACATAAGTCAAACACTGCGGCATCAAACGTGCCGCGCCCAATTTGCGACGGGGGCTAACCCCCACATAAGTCAAACGCTGCGGCAGCAATCATGCCGCGCCCAACTTGTGACGGGAGCAAACCCCTCACAATTTGTCGTTTTCTTAAAAAACATGAATATTTTCTAAGGCAAGCAGGACTACTCCTACATGCCGAAACAAAAAATAGTCCAACTGCGAGAAGCCGCACAATAATCCCCATACCCAAGTTCGGCGGCAATCATACTGATTGATTGACTTGCGTCAATCAATCAACTAAAATAAACTTGGGCATGGGAGTCTGGTTCAGAGACTTGCAAACACCTGCTCTGGGGTATAAAATGGACGTCTAATCACACACGACATAAACAGAGACGACGTTTAAAAGTCTAACAAGAAAATAACATAAAAAGGTGACGAATCACCACCGGTCTGCGCTAAAAACGGCGCCAAATTCATCAAAACAAAAAATTAAAATTATCCAAACAAACGCCATAGGCGTTGAAACATAAATAAAAATTATTCATTACAGACGCTCGAGGCGCCATAAAAACTGATTTTTTGATAAAGGGGAGTGGAGTTAGGACCCAGCAGGACGAGCAGCGGTAGAATGAGCGGAGGTCGACGTTCCCACACCATCTGGACCGTCGACGGTAGGCTTTGAGATTGGCTGAGCTGATGTCTCCTCCTCCTGAGCCGGTGAGTTCACCTCCTCACTTTCGGCGTCAGAATCCTCAAAAACGGGAGGAAGACCTTGTTTCTCGGCCTCAATAATCGCACACTGCTTCTGAATTTTGTCCGCTCAAACCAGGCGAATGAGAAGTCCTCCATGCAGGCGTCCCAGACTCGGCGAGTTCTCTCTCTCACCTCCTCAGCAGCCAACTTGGCCTCGGCCTGAGAAGCCGAGACCATCTCTTCAAGACTGGCCACTTGCTGGCGCAAGCCCGCGGCTTCTTTCACCTTGGCTTCGGCCTCCTGGAGGAACGACTGGGTAGAAAGGGCTTCGGCATTAAGGGTCTCAATAGCAAGAACTTGTTCATTAATTTTGATCAAGCACTGCCTCTTGTCACTCCTCAGGACAGCCAGCTCCTTGCTCTGAGCTTCAATGGTCTCCTGCATCTCTAACCGAACCTTTTCCACCGTCGCCATGGCATAGTCCCCTGCATTGGTGACCTTATGCACCTGCCGCTGAAGCTGACTGGTGACGTCAGCTCGCCAGCATTTAAAGCCCTCGGCCTTAATAAGCAGCTGCAAGAAAAATGTAAGTAAGAAAGAGTAAAAATTGCTAAGTACAGGAATGAAACAAAAAGACGGATGCTTAAATCCAGGAAAACCGCCTGCATAGCCCCAAATTGCGCATCCGCCGCCGGAGGGAACTGCTCCACATATTCCTTCGGCACGGCCTTAATCACCGAAGAGATGATCTTAGCCTTATCTCGGGACGAGAAATGCCGAGACGGAGGAATATTGCGGACCTCATCGTCCAGAGCCGCCTGCCGGCCAGAAGCTATACAAAAAGAAGAGATGAGAACCCACAAATGTATTTGATCAAGAAAACAATTCAACTTGAAGAATTTAACATTTACCTGGGTCGTCGCCTCCCACATGAGGAGGACGATGAGCTTCTGAATTCTGGGCCGCCTGGGCCAAAGGCTGGTCGTCCTCACCATCAAGGACCTCGACCGGCGTAGGGGAAGCAGCCCTCTTGCTAGGACCGGCTCCGCCTCTGGCATCCCCTCTTTTGGCCGAATCCTCCGTAGGAGGATGCTGCCGCAGAGGAGTCACTGCCATAGGAACGACTTCCACCGGAGAATCAGACGACTTCTCTGGCAAGTCCTCCCTCTTGGGACGCCGGATCCCCGCCTTGACCTTAGGACGATTCCCCGCCGCGGAAGCATCCCTTTCTTCGGCCTTGCGCTTCGAGCCGGCCGGACCCTTCTCACCCTTCTACAAAGACAAACGCAGACACCATCAAGAAAATGCTGAACCAACATACCAACACCAGTAAAAATAAACCAACTCACCTTCGCCGGAGCGCCTCCGCCGACCCCTTTGAGCTTCTGGTCAACCATCTGGGTTAACCACTCCTTGGTGCTAATGACCCCCTTCTCTTGCGGCGGAAGCTTGGACATGGCGACGGCTGCAAAAGGAGATTTTATAAAAGTTAGCAAGCAAATAACATCCAATACATAAAAGCAGTAAGGCCATGATACCTTGGTCCAACCCATGGTCTAGACCAGCCGCTGCCAGAAACACAGGGTCCCTGAGCTGAGAACAAGACGGAAGCCAGGACAAGGAAATGTTCAAATTCTTGGATTGGGCCGTCACGACCTCAGCTTGGAAGTGGACCGTGATTTGATCCCATTCATGTGCCGTTAAAGCCGGCAACTCCTCATTCCACCCAGCAAATCGAGGATTTACTTGCTAACGGCTAAATTTTAGCTCCGCCTCCTCGTCGGCGGTCCACATCACCACCCACCTCATTCTCCAGAAGTGGTGTTTTGACGGCTTGTCAAAGGTGGTGGCATACTCCCCCTTGTTAGCCAATTGGAACCAACCTTCGGCTCCCTTCACTTTCTGAAAACGCACCAATCTAAGAAATGCGTTGAAGGATGGCTTCAGACCCAACAGCTCACACTTGGCGACGTACCCAAGTACGTTCGTCCAAGAGTTGGGTGACAATTGGCAGATGCCAATGCCGAACCCATCCAGTACCTCCTCCACAAAAGGATCGACTGGAAAATGTAACCCGCTTTTAAAAGCTCCAGCATACACAGGAAACTCACCTGGGCCCACGTCAAAAATGGTGGACGCCTCACTCTCAGGGAATCTCATTTCATAGCCAGGGCCGGTATTCATACCAGCGGCATAGTTTTCCTTGTGTCTTTCCAGCCATTTCAGCCACTTCGGGTCAGCCCCAATATGACCTGCGTCAATCTGGGCATTCTCGCCCTGGACGTCCCCAACAACAACCTGAGGCACTCCAGCCGCCTCCTCTGCGACTTCCACACCCTCAGCCTCGCCGCCGCTCTCATCTTGCTCCGATTCCTCGAACGAAGCGGCGGGCTGTTCCGATGGACCAGCTTCCATCTCTTCCATCCAAAACTCATCAAAATAAGTAACTCCTGGACGAGCACTACTAGGCTCACCTGGGGGAGTCCGGCTTACTTCCCCCGCCGGCACTTTGATGGATCTCCCTCCTGAGAAAGAAGGGTCCATCTGCTGACCTCTAAGCCGCAAGTCAGCAATGTTTGCCCTCTTTTTCGTCCTCGCCATCGTGTCCTACATAAAGACGCAATGGGAGGCCGAACTTAACGACGGGCTTAAAAAGAAACAATGTGGGATATTGGTGCGGCGCAGATCAGACCACCAAACCCAGGAGTCCCAAACTTAACGGCTCGAGAACCATGAGCCATTGTTCCAAAAAGAAAAATGGACGACGCCAAGACTGACGAATAACGAAAATACAGGAAATAGCTAACATACTGAAATCAGGTCCTTACCTCAAAAATAACGGAGATGATGGCGTCAAAGGTGAGCGTCACGAAAAGGGAGACGGAAGGCTTGTCCGGTCTTTTCTCCGTCCTAAAGATGGGCCGAATCGAAGATGCGTTAGAAATATCTGAAAAATCTCTCTCTAGAAAAGCACAGAGGTGAAATTTCGGAAAGTAAAAAATGAAAATTTTACCCCCCCTCACATATATATAGGGAGGGCAGAATAGGAAAAGTCACCACGTGGCGCATGCTCTTTGGTTCAAAAAGCTTAATCAGAAGATTAGAGGTCAAGAACGGGCATCGCGCCAACCATTTTACCTAAATACCCTTCTTGAGGGGCAAATGATGTGGGTAAAAATACCCCGCTTACGTGGCTCCATTAAACGTGAGACACGTGGCATTCCCCGGTTAGCCAGCCATCTATTTGGCTGCCATTTAGGAGCTACACTGCGCTGATGTATGACTAGCCAAGTTATGTCAGCAACTTTAAGGCCCATGGCCCAAAAAAGGAGATTTGTGATGGTGACACATGTCACCATCTGATGAACCAACCAATCATATGAGGTCACTCTAGGGTTTCCCCCAAAAAGGGCGGGGGGGAGGCTATAAATATACTCAATTCCCAAGAAATTGACAGACAATTCTAGATAAAGAAACATTCTACTACTTACTTTAATGCTTTCTGTTTATTAATTACATCTTCCTTAAAACCCGTGTCTTACTTAAGCATCGGAGGGAATATTCCTACGAGAATATTCTTGTTTTGTAGGTACACCGCCGACGTGGACTGGACTCAACGCTACGTGGAACCTGATACCTCCTCGTCATCATCCAAGGAAAAACTCCCACAACAGTATCCATGATTAAAAACCACCATAAAATTTGTTAAATTTGGTTAATTTTTAAAATTTTATGACCTAGATTTGAATCCATGATAATAAACTTGATCGGAAATTAATTTGAATAATAAATTTTCGATTTTTCGCCCTAAATTTATGAAATTAATATGAATTATTAATTCGTGTATAAATTTAAATTATAAAGTTTTGATTTTAATAAAATCCGCTCATGAAACTTGCACGCACAAAGCAATGGACGCTAAGTGTTACCCTTAAGGGGTGTTGTATAGTGCGGGCATGCGACGACGAGCAAGGGAGCTCGTCGCACATAGGGCACGAATGCAGCGAGCAAGCTTGTGGCACGCGAGCACAAGGCAGTAGCCCTACCTTGCGTCGAGTGTTGCGATGAGGCATGGGAGGATGGGCGAGAGGCAAGGCACAGGCGAGCAAGGCAGGCTGCGCGCGGGCAGCGAGGGATGCTCGCAGCAGCGAGCGCTGCCTCGCCCAGCGAGGGATGCCTCGCCCACAGCGAGCAAGCTGCTGAGCGCAAGTGTGGCTTTCTTAGCTTGTTGCGTTTGCGCGTGGCTGCTGCTCGTGCCTTGCTGTGCGATCACTCATGAGGGGCGATGCTGCCTCGTGGACTCGACGGCGCATGGGCGCAAGCCCACGGCCTCGTCTTGACCCGATTGATACGCTTTGAATTTAATTTTGATTTTCAGTTGGAAAAACGATTTTAATTAAATTTAAAATTCGTAACTTAATTTTTTCTCGGAATTTAATTTTGAATAATTTAATTATGATAAATTTTATTTATACTAATTATTTTACTAAAATTAAATCCTAGATTAAATTTAAATTAATTAATTTAATAAACTGAAAATAAATTAAAGGATTCAAATAATAATTTATATGAGCTTTAAATTTTAATTAATTTTGTATGTTTCCGGTTAGACTAGGAAATACAATTTTATGTTTAAAATTAGTAAAGCATGTAAATTTCTTGGTTTAAGTGGGAGCGTTTTAGTCATAAACTCTTGATTAGGTCTACATTCCTTTAAGGTTAAAACAACTTGATTAGAATTAATAAGGATTGAATAATTGGTAGATTATTGGAAACCTTGATTAATTGTTGCAAATATTTATGTGATGCATAATATGTTCTACTAACCAGGTATGTGGGCCATTCATGATAAATGAATGGGTGAATAGTATATTGTAAATGTACTGTTTTGCATGTTATAGAAAGTGACTAGTATGGCCCAAATAGGATAGAAAATATGGTCTGCGTACCATTAATTTGAATGTAAAATTGGTCTAATGCACCAAAGTTTTTAATTTAAATATGGTCTGCGTACCATCAAATAGTTGTAATTAGTTTAAATTATAGCTTATCCTATTTGAAGAAAATGGCGCCTCCCATGGTGAAATTCAAGACAGAGTTTCCAATCCATTTTCAAGACGGAGTTTGAAGTTGAAGCTTCAAGATGAAGTCGGGCCATACTAGATCACATTTATATCTTATGCATGCTTTAAGTTATTTATTGCTTTAAATATGTCTTAATTATGCATGAGATTGTGGCTTGATTATATTGCATGATTAAGGATTTTAGTTCACTTAAAATCTAACCAACATAGTAAGAGCCTTAAGTTCCAAACTTTAAAAATTGAGTTAAAAGGTGCCATGCCAAAATAACACTTACTTGGATAACCTTTACATCAATCTTAGTAATAGTTTTCCGCCATAGCGAGGTGTTACTTATTGATCCTAAAGGGGTAAGGTACACAAATAATTGTGAGTACATGTTAGTTTTGGTGAAACTCAACGATATAAGTAAGGAGTCCTTTTATGTCGTGGAAAATGAGATAGGTTTACCTAATAAGTTCTTAGACGTACCTATCAACCAAGAGTAGTTTCTAGACTATTAGCAAAGGATTTGCTTACCTATAATATTTTAGAATTGAGTCTAAATACATAATGTGCTTAATTCTTCAATGATTTAAGGATCTTAGAATCATTTTATTCACACCTGCCGGAACAATAAATTCGAATAAAATGCCAATGACTTGTTTAAATTGCATGATTGCTTTAATTTTCAAGTTATTACTCATGATAAATGTTTAGACTTCGCATGCTTCAATGTATGTTTTAATTATTGTTTATAATTAAATATCTTGCACTGCAGTAAATCCTTTTAGAAAGGTAACAGTAAATTTTCTCGATTGGTAGTGAATCCAAGAACGATTCACGGAAATGAGAGAAAATGAGCAATTTAAAATGTACGTTTCTTTTAGCGACTTTTATTGTTGTTTTTGAGTATCAAAGTCGAATGGCAAACCGATTGGTGCTTGTGAATTTAAAATACAATGTAGTTTTGAGATCATAAAGCATTGAGTTTAAACGCTCAGCTTTACCAATGGTTAACAACCTAATATCTTTGTCCATTTAATTCTCGAATGAGTCTAGTCCCTAGACATTCGAATAGATCGATGCTTAGAGAACTTTAGAAGCTTCTGGTAAGATCATCTAGTTGAAACAGAATATTCAACATAAATAAAATGGTAAGAACCTTGTTGGAGTGACATTGGACATGTCTAACAAAGTATAAAAGTCAACACTAGAAGCCAATTTTTAAGACTATAAGAAAGGGTACAAGAAATAGGAAAACAAGGAACAAATGAAAGGAATTTACGATTCCGTTTCTACCTATAAGTTTATGTTTTAAGAGAAGTGACCTAGCAATCAAACTTCCTTGGTATCATATACCGCTTGAGGTTCTTACTTCGGTAATAACTCAAACAATGGAAGCTAGGCTACACAAATGGCCTGCAAGTGGGAAATGAAGCATGGCAATGCTACATTAGTTGTAGGGTCATCTGGTTTGTTTTAAGTCCTTTCAAGGCTGGAACTAAATGGCTATTTTGTTCCATAATCAGCATACCTAAATTTCTGTTTTCAAACACAGAAAGACTCACATTCAAGAAAACAAAAATAATGTTTGTTTGTTTATTTGAATTCACGGGCTGAGTCAATATGCTTGATTAAAACAAACAACTCTTTAACAATAAAAACTTTACCAGGTTCAAATCAACCCTTGATTTGAGTTCCACTAATCTTTGGCATTGTTTCTTAGACCATATCAACAAGTTAAAGTTCTAAAGCTCTATTTTGATGGACTTTTGAAAGTTTATTGATTTATAGATCATTCAAGACGAGCTGGTCTTACTTGTTGAAAGTAACAAAAGACATGAACTATTGTTAGAACACCTAGAGAATAGAGTTCAAAGCTAAAGAAAGATTTTATGACTTTATTATTTCACCTAGATTTGAGTGAATATTAGTTTATTTACTCAATGTGATATAAGTTTGAATCTGTTTGACTAGTTCAAAGATTCAAAAGTATAAAATCCACATGACAAGAAATCATAAAGATCTAGGTTAGATCATGTTGATGATTACTTAAGTCAAGAATGATCATCAATGATTGTTTGTTGTAATTTCACGATCGAGCTCCATAAGATATGGTATATCTAAATTGGAATGATCGAAGTCAATTAGTACTTGATTCGATCAATGATGAATCACAAAGAATTTTCCTATAATTTCTAAAATAAAATGCTCAACTACCACCAAACTAAACCAAATCCGTCAAAGCTATTGAAAAGTAATTTCAGAATATCTTTTCATAATATATATCTAAAGAGTTCCGAAACTCAGTGGGAGCTTAGTGTTTGTTATTCGACAAACTAAGGCCCTAGTATAGATGTATGTTTCATTATGATTTGTTCAAATGAGACGAAAGGGTATTTTTTCTACCACGAATTTTTGAGAACATAATGTTTATTTGCTCGAAATAATGTCCTTTTGGAGATTCGTTTCCAAAATGACAAGTGGGAGAAAATAGACCTCGAAAGTCTTCGAGGCGAACAACAAATATAAACGGACATTCCGGAGGCTTTTCGAAGTTCTTTAGAAAATCCGAACACGTATTCTTTAAGGACTTTAGAAGTGGCTTTAAAGAATAGATATCTCTTAAAAGACTTTGTAAGTGCTTCAAGGAGAACAGAATATTCAAAGGACTCTCAAAAGTGCCTGTTGATATTCTATTGTTTGATGTTCTATACCCAAGAAGGCATAGAGTTCAAGTCACTGAAACTATGAGATTCTTCTATTAGATAGTGAAGTGAAGGAAATAATGCCCTTGGTCCAAGTATGCATTTAATGATAAGTCTAATAAATGCAATTTAGTATTAATTAACAAGTTAATAATTCAGTGAGATCAAGTGAGCTGAATGCCTAGCTAGATGCCGCTTCAGTTCAAGTGGAATTAATGATATTAACCACAGCTTACTCTTGACTGAACCCGTAGGGTCACACAAATAGTACGTAAACGGATCAAGTATTTAATGGCATTAAATACTCCATCTATGGATATTTGGAATCGACGGATCTTGGTTTCAGTGGGAGCTGAGATCGTCAAAGGCAAACAATGAATACTCCGGAAACGATGAAATTGCCGGAAACGGAAATATGGATCGTATCGGAAATATAAATATTATCCAAGTCGTAGATGTTGCCAGAAACGGAAACATGGTACGTATCGGAAAATATTATCGGAAATGGAAATATTGTCGGAATCTGAAATATTGCCAGAAACGGAAATATTGTCGGAATTCGAAATATTATTGGAATCGGAAAATAATTCCAGAAACGGAAATATTAAATATTTGTTCAAAACGGAAATTAATTCCGGAATCGGAAATGTTAAATATTGTTCGTATCGGAAATGAATTCCGGAATCGGGAAATTAATCGGAAGCGCGTCGTACGAATTAGAATCGGACGAGACTTGCTAGACGAAAGCCCAGCACGAAGCCAGGCCCGCGTCCAACAAGCCTGCGCGCCAACAAAAAGCAGCCAAGGCCACGCCAGGCCCAGCAGGCCAAGGTGCGCGCACATGTGGGCTGCGAGCTACTCTGCTCGCGTGGGCCGCAAGGCTTGCGTGGGCTGTGCGGCATGCTCGTCCTCGTGTGCGTTTGTGTTCGATACAAATCCTAAATCTAATGGGATTCGTTCAATGATTAATTTCTAATCCTAATAGATAGATTTAGTTTAAAAGAGTTTTAATAAAATTCTAATTAAGCTAACTAGTATCCTAATAGGATTCCAATTCCCTTTCCATACCCCCATAAATATGTGCCTAGGTTCACAATTTATGGACGAGTTTTTCAAGTATTCAGAGTGACATTTTGAGAGCAAAATTCAGTCATATTCTTGCCCATATTAGCCGAAATTCTTAGTACCTTAAGGGCGATTCTAGTTGGTCAATCTTAAGGCGGATCCAGACGTGCTGTGGACTATCTACGGAGGGACGAGACTTGAAGTCCTAAAGACTTGTTCTTGTTTGGTTCGGGCGCAGCTAGGGAGGGCACGCTACAAAGTGTATGCATCCTAGACTAATTATTTGATTATGTGCAATTAATTTGAATCTTGGCATATAGGTTTTTCCGCATGATTTATGTTGTTCATATGTATCATAACCTAACAGTGGTATCACGAGCCTCTTATTAATTGCATGATCTATTAATTGCTTAACATGGTTAAACTTTACAAATTTGCAAAGAATTAAAAGGGGTGATTAATTTTCGTAATAGTTAATTAATTGCAAATTGCGTTTATTTAATTATATGTACGCAGTTTTTCGGCAGTTTCTTCGTTACTCAACCAAATCGAGTGATTTTTGTGTCAATTCCGCATGTAAAAGGCATTCTAAAATTTTGACAAAAAAATATTTTTCGGCCGAACCCAGAATTTCCAAATTCGAAGCCTAACTATGACTTTTTGGAAGTTTTAGTTTTTTGAACGCAAAAGTTTGTAATTTTAAGATGTTAAATTGAATATTTGCGATTCTTGTTGTTAAATCTTGAATTTTTTATTGACCTACTGTATATGTTTAACAAATTTGAATGCCTAAGCTTGTTAATTATACAACCTAAATTGTAATCGTAATTAATTTGTTGAAATTCGAATAAAAGAATTTGATTTGATTTTCATAATTAATTGACGATTTAATTAGGTATCCATGATTAAAAACCACCATTAAAATTGTTAATTTATGATAAATTTTAAATTTTTATGACCTAGATTTGAATCCATGTTAATCGGAAATTAATTGATTAATAAATTTTCGATTTTTCGCCCTAAAATTATGAAATTAATATGATTTATTAATTTGTCATTAATTTTGAATTAAAAATTTTAAATTTTTATGAAAAACGCTCATAAATGTTGCACACACAAAGCAATGGAAGCTACGTGTTATCCTTAAGGGGTGTTGTATAGTGCGGGCACGCGACGACGAGCAAGGGAGCTCGTCGCCCGTGCGGTACGAATGCAGCGAGCAACATAGCAGGGCGCGCGCGCGAGGCATTGGAGCTGGCCGTGTGTGCTGTGCGATGGGCGGTGGGCAAAGGGCAATGCATGGGCGAGCAGTCGCGTGTGGGCAGCGAGCGTGCTGCGCCACAGCGCGCGCTGCCTCGCGCCAGCGAGCGATGGCTCGCGCAGCGATCGATGCCTCGCCAGGAGCTGCTGCGATGCGAAGCGGACGAGCAGGCTGCGCGCAAGCGTGGCTTGGCTTGCTGCGTTTGCGCGTGGCTGCTGCTACTCGTGCATGCCGAGCGGTCAGTCCAGGGGCGATGCTGCCTCGTACACTCGATGGGGCTTGGGCGCAAGCCCAAGTGCCTCGTCTTGTTACGATTGACGCGTTTTGATTTTAATTTTGAATTTTCAGTTCGGAAACGATTTTAATTAATTTTAAAATTCGTAATTTAAATTGTTTTCTCGGAATTTAATTTTGAATATTATAATTATTATAAATTTTAATTTATACTAATTATTTTACTAAAATTAAAACCTTGAATTAATTTAAATTCATTTAATTCAACTGAAAATAAATTAAATGGATTCGATTATAATTTTATATGAGCTTTAAATTTTAATTAAACTTGTATGTTTCCGGTTACACTAGAAATACATTTTTATGTTTAAAATTAGTAAAGCGTATAAAGCTATTGGTTTAAGTGGGAGCATTTTTAGTCATAAACTATTGATTAGGTCTACAATCCTTTAAGGTTAAAACAACTTGATTAGAATTAATAAGGACTGAATAAATGGTAGATTATTGGTGCCCTTGATTAATTGCTGCAAATATTTATGTGATGCATAACAATGTGTTTTACTAATCAGATATGTGGGCCATTCATGATAATGAATGGGTGAATGGTATATATTGTATATGTACTGTTTTGCAGGTTATTGAAAGTGACTAGTATGGCCCAAATAGGATAGTAAATATGGTCTGCGTACCATTAATTTGAATGTAATATTGGTCTAAAGTACCAAATTTTATTGCTTTTAAATATGGTCTACGTACCATCAAATAGTTGTAATTAGTTTAAATTATAGTTGATCCTATTTGAAGAAAATGGCGCCTCCCATGGTGAAATTCAAGATGGAGTTTCCAATCCATTTTCAAGACGGACTTTGAAGTTGAAGCTTCAAGACGAAGTCGGGCCATACTAGAACACATTTATCTTATGCATGCTTTAAGTTATTCATTGCTTTTAAATATATCTTAATTATGCATGAGATTGTGGCTTGATTATGTTGCATGATTAAGGATTTTAGTTCACTTAAAATCTAACCAACATAGTAAGAGCCTTAAGTTCCAAACTTAAAAATTGAGTTAAAAGGTGCCATGCCAAAATAACACTTACTTGGATAACCTTTACATCAATCTTAGTAATAGTTTTCCGCCATAGCGAGGTGTTACTTATTGATTCCAAAGGGGTAAGGTACACAAACAATTGTGAGTACATGTTAGTTTTGGTGAAACTCAATGATATAAGTAAAGAGTCCTTTTATGTCGTGGCAAATCGATAGGTTTACCTAATAAGTTCTTAGACGTACCTATCAACCAAGAGTAGTTTATAGACTATTAGCAAAAGGCATTTTGCTTACCTAAAATATTTTAGAATTGAGTCAAAATACATAAAGTGCTTCATTCTTCAATGATTTAAGGATCTTGGAATCATTTTATTCACACCTTCCGGAACAATAAATTCGAATAAAATGCTAATGACTTGTTTAAATTGCAGAATGCTTTAATTTTCAAGTTATTACTCATGATAAATGTTTAGACTTGGCATGCTTCAATGTATGTTTTAATTATTGTTTATAATTAAATATCTTGCACTACCGTAAATCCTTTTAGAAAGGTAACAGTAAATTTCCTCGATTGGTAGTGAATCCAAGAACGATTCATGGAAATGAGAGAAAATGAGCAATTTAAAATGTACGTTTCTTTTAGTGACTTTTATGGTTGTTTTCGAGTATCAAAGTCGAATGCCAAACTGATTGGTGCTTGTGAATTCAAAATACGATGTAGTTTTGAGATCATAAAGCATTGAGTTTAAACGCTCAGCTTTACCAATGGTTAACAACCTAAAATCTTTTTCCATTTAATTCTCGAATGAGTCTAGACCCTAGACATTCGAATAGATCGATGCTTAGAGAACTTCAAAAGCTTCCGGTAAGATCATCTAGTTGAAACAAAATATTCAACATAAATTAAATGGTAAGAACTTTGTTGGAGTGACATTGGACATGTCTAAACAATGTATAAAAGTCAACACTAAAGAATTCAATTCTTAAGACTATAAGAAAGGGTACAAGAAATAGGAAAATAAGGAAAAAATGAAAGAAATTTTCCGATTTCGTTTCTACCTATACGTTTATGTTTAAAGAGAAGTGACCTAGCAATCAAACTTCCTTGGTATCATATACCGCTTGAGGTTCTTACTTCGGTAATAACTCAAACAATGGAAGCTAGGATACACTAATGACCTACAAGTGGGAAAAGAAGCATGGCAATGCTACATTAGTTGTAGGGTCATCTAGTTTGTTTTAAGTCCTTTCAAAGGCTGGAACTTAATGGCTATTTTGTTCCATAATCAGCATACCTAAATTTCTGCTTCAAAAAAAGAAAGAATCATATTCAGAAGAACGAAAACAATGCTTGTTTGTTTGTTTATTTGAATGAAATGGTCATTTACGGGTTGAGTCAATATGCTTGATTAAAACAAACAACTCTTTAACAATAAAAATTTTACTAGGTTCAAATCAACCCCTTGATTTGAGTTCCACTAATCTTTGGCATTGTTGCTTAGACCATGTCAACAAGTTAACATTCAAAAGCTTTATTTTGATGGACTTTTGAAAGTTGATTGGTTTCTAGATCAATTCAAGACAAGCTAGTCTTACTTGTTGAAAGTAACAAAAGATATAAACTATTGTTAGAACGCCTAGACAATAGAGTTCAAAGCTAAAGAAAGGTTTTATGACTTTATTATTTCACCTAGATTTGAGTTAACATGGATTTATTTACTCAAAGTGATATGAATTTGAATCTGTTTGGCTAGTTCAAAGATTCAGAATTATAAAATCCGCATGGCAAGAAATCATAAATATCTAGGTTAGATCATGTTGATGATTACTTGAGACCAAAAATGATCATCAATGATTGTGTGTTTAATTTCACGATCTAGCTCCATAAGATATGGCATATCTACGTTGGAATGATCGAAGTCAATTAAGTACTTGATTCGATCAATGATGAATCATAAAGACTTTTCCTATAATTTCTAAACAAAATGCTCAACTACCACCAAACTAAACCAAATTCGTCAAAGCTATTTGAAAAGTAATTTTAGAATATCTTTTCAACAATATATATATCTAAAGAGTTGCAAAACTCGGTGGGAGCTTAGTGTTTGTTATTTAACAAACTAAGGCCCAAGTATAGATATATGTTTCATTGTGATTTATTCAAATGAGACACAAGGGTATTGTTTCTACCACGAATTTTTGAGAACATAATGTTTGTTTGCTCGAAATAATGTCCTTTTGGAGATTCGTTTCCAAAATGACAAGTGGGAGAAATAGACCTCGAAAGTCTTCGAGGCGAACAACAAACATAAAACGGACATTCCGGAGGCTTTTCGAAGTTCTTCAGAAAATCCGAACACATATTCTTAAGGACTTTAGAAGTGGCTTCAAAGAATAAACATCTCTTAGAAGACTTTACAAGTGCTTCAAGGAGAACAGAATATTCAAAGGACTTTCAAAGTGTCTGTTGATATTCTATTTGTCTGATGTTCTATACCCAAGTAGGCATAGAGTTCATGTCACTGAAACTATGAGATTCTTCTATTAGATAGTGAAGAAACCTACAACTTGCAGTCAAAGTATTATCACGTAGATTAATGAGTTTGTGACTTGTAAGAAAGCTATGACGAAAACCAGATTCCCTAAAATGGTTAGAGGCCATATATAGACTCAAATGTTTTAGATGGTTAAAGGCCATAAAACATAACCAATGTTTTGATGACAAAATTGAAAATATGTTGATTTGCAAGAATAGGTTAACGCCTATTGGTTGCAAATTGGTTTTAAGGATAAAAACCATCAAACATGGAATTGTGTTCACACACAAAGCTAGATTAGGTGCTAAAGATTACAAACAAATTCACGACGTGGATTGTGTTGAAACCTCATGCATAATCGTAATGCTCAAGTCTATAAATCAAGCAATTATTGCATATTGGTACATATGGCAATTGGATGACAAAACATCTTCCTCATTCCAATGTTGGAATAAACTATGTACATGGTATGTCATAGGATTTGTGGACCCAAATAAATTCTTGAAAAGGAAAGCTAGCTTATGAAATCTAAGTACAGATTTAAGCAAGCAATTGAGAATTGGAAATGTATTTTAGTGAAACTAATAAGTATTTTAGTTTCATAAAATATACATGATTCTTATAGACATATAAGAAGTTTAGTGGGAGTACGTAAAACTTAATTGGTCCTATATGTATCACACACATATCTCTTTATTGTGAAATAATATTCAAATGCTAATGACTTATATTTGAAAATATTCATCAGTGATGGACCAAGGCGAAACTTAGTACATATTGGGTATTAAGATCTGTTTACAAAGATCTTATAATATTATTTTATATTAAGTAATGGCATTTACTAAATCAAACACCAAAGACTCCATTGGAGATATTCGACCCATGTGAATAAATCTAAGTAATAGATGTTTGAACTATGTATAAGCATTTACTAAGTTAAACATCAAAGAGTCTAAATGAGATTCTTAACTTATATTATATGTCAAAGAATTTAGCTGGATTTAGTATCTACTGAAACAAAATGAGCTAAAGTTACATGAATAGAATTCAATTGAGAATTATTCTGCAAAAGAATTTATCATGTATGATATAATATGAGGATCGCCAAAAACGTATCGTAACGCTTTAGGCATGACGAACATATACCAATCTCTATTGATCTAAGTGAAGATCAACTAGATTGATATCAAGAAAAACTTATGGTACTTGAAAAGGTACATAAGAATAGTTCTTGATTCAAGAAAATAAAGATATGCTAAATATTGATGCTACACGCATAAACACTGGCAAAGGATCAAGCAAGATCCCTTTGGAGTTAACCATTGGCAAGGACGAGCTATAGAGCATCGTGTTTTGAAATGGCAACATGGATTAGAGACCATGAGTTGCTGCGTGGGAAATGAAACATTAATTTCTATGTTCTAAGATACAGATGGAAAGTCTTCCACATATCTATGAACTGCTTGGATAAGTAAATCCAAACAAAGCATCACTAGCAACCTAAATAGTTAAAGTAAAAGTAATTATTGCCTAAGAAGCAATAAAATAGAGTTGTTTATGTTAAAGAGTTCTTCACTGAACTTGGGTGGATCACATGTCTGTTGACTTGATGGTTCTTCATTGCAAAATGCGTAGAACCAGTATTGTAGCAAGAAAGACTAGATTACAAAATAAACATACTAAAAAGATCTTATCATCCTATCTCATGAAATATATATGCTTTATATGTATCATAACCTAACAGATTGTACTTGGATTTTGAAATTGATTTTTGAAAATTGTATTTTGTACCGAGTTCAGAAATGGGAACGGCCTCGGGGATTGGATTTTGGCTCTTGCATTTTGGAAATGTTCGTAGTAATTGGGATTTCCGCACGGAGTTGCTCCAACCGCCTAATAAGGATAATGGTATCGTCATCATCCCAGTGGGGAGACAAAAATTAGGTGTCTACAGAAGCCCCCACTTTGACTAAGCGTTCGGTTAGGAAAGCGCAAGTCAAAGTACTTCGAAAGGGACGAAGAACGATCAAGATTTTCTGCAATTAAGACCATTCTTTGCACGCCGGTACCTGCACAAAACAGGCGTTAGAAAAAAGGATAGATTCTACCTCCGTTCGGTTACGACGACTCCGATTTGTACTTGTACTGCTCTTACGTCTTTGGTCTAGGACGGAGCTTAGCATCGAAAATTTTGAATCTTGAATTTTTGAATCTTGAATTTTGAATTTTGAATACCAGGAATTGATCCGCTGGGGATGCGCTTCACTGGGGATGAGAGCTTTTTGGCTCTCTTGATTTTGAAATTTCGGCCGACTTTCCTGGAGCTTGGGTCCGTTGGGAGTCGAATGCCTGATTCGTTGTATTTTTTGGACTTTGTATTCTTGAAATGCTCATCTGTTTGTGCTTGGAGATACGGGTATATACCCGTATTTTCGGAGGATAGCATGATTTGATGTTTGATGCCTGGTGTAGAAAACCGTAGCAGCAAATGACGTGCAATCGGCACGGGAGACCGCACGCTGAAGATTCCTGCGCATGCAGCAGGCAGCGCTAGGCGCTATGCTCCGCGTTCTGTGCGGGGTTGTGCTATAAAAGCACCCCTTGCCGTGCCATTTTGAAGAACACTCTCTTGCATTCTCTTGCTTCATTCTCTCAAAGGTCAAATAATCTCTCCCCTTGGTCTTGTTCTTGCCTTGTCCATGTAAGTATTTCATGTTTTGCTTATGAAATAATCTCTAGGATTGCATGTAGCTTTGATTTTTCTTGTACTTGGAATGATACTTGTATGATACTAGGCTTCTTGAACCTTGTAGAAAATTGTTTGATAGCCACTTGAACTTGAGCTGTTGGAACTTGTAGATTTGAATTTTTGAATTTTGAAATTTTTCTTGAGCTTGTATACCTGCTTCGGCATAGATAGCCTAGGCGTTGGTATAGAACTCGTATTCCTGCTTCGGCATGGATAGCCTAGGCGTTGGTGTAGAACTTGTATTCCTGCTTCGGCATGGATAGCCTAGGCGTTGGTGTAGAACTTGTATTCCTTCTTTGGCATGGATAGCCTAGGCGTTGGTGTAAAGGTCCCTGGCTGAGTCAGTGTTGCCACTGGGGATTTTTTGAATTTTGACTTTTGTACGGGCTAGTATAGGATAGCCCCCAGTTTAGAATCTTGATATTTCGTATTTTGCATGATTTAGTATGCCTCTTCACACTCGGAGAAAGCTTGCCGAGCGTTCGGTGGTTCGAGCTGCTGAGGAAGATGCTTCGGATGATAAAGCAGCCGCGGCTAACATGCCGGAGGCATGGTTCCCCGGAGAGTACCCACCTTCGCTGGCACTTGCTGGAGTCCTTCGATCTAGTGTTTCGACCGGGGTTTCATTTGTCTCAGCGGCCTCGGGCTCGTTTGGTGAGTCTTGTACTGTGTTTTGTGTTTTGAACTTGTATAGGTTTTGAACTGATCGTCTCATCCATAGGCTAATGGCGATCCGTTGCGTATTTTTGGGTCCTTGTCGGACCTTCATGATGTTTTTCCGGCCGTCTGTGCTGACGAGGAGGCCATGGAGATCTGGTTGCAGACGGGCCTGGTCGATTTCTGGCGTGCCATGGGAGATACTCGGAGGAGAACGGGGATCAAGCCCCGGTTAGAGGCTTTGCTAGAGCGGTGGTGGGATACCACCAATACCTTTCACATGTCATGGGGGGGATCACTATCACCCCTCTTGAGTTTTCTATGATCACGGGTCTTCCCTTCTCTGAGAGGAACGTGACTTTTGATTCGGAGCTGACATGGCGCTCGACTGTCACCAGGGACTTGCTCGGCCCTGTTGTTGACTTGGCGGATGATGATACCCACGCTTCTGTGACGGTGGTCATGGCTGCGATCTGTAACGTGGATGTATCCGCGGAGCAGAGGGTTCGGCTCTTCCTCTTGGCTCTAATGAGTAGAGTGATGGCCCCGAGCAGGAACAGTCGGGTGCATATTGGCTTCCTGACAGCTTTGCAGGATTTAAGGGCCGTTTCGAGCTACAACTGGGGTGGTCTGGCATATAACCACCTTTTGTATGAGATGAAGTGGGCCTCCCGGACTACGCCGGAGAGCGAGCCCAGTATTGCTGCTTTGTGGAGCGTGCTGGAGGTATTTGAGACTCCTTGTACTTTGTATTTTGTATTTTGTACTTGTATGTTTGTATCTTGAATTTGATTGATGCTTTGTTGGCTTTTTGAAAGATGTGGATGTACGAGCACTTCCCGACTTTGGCGTCGGCTCGTACCAGGGATGCGGCTTACCCGTATGCTGCCTCTTGGATAGGAGCGGTGCGCAGGAGGGTGCCTCTGGCGACCTCCCGCAGAGCTTTGAGGGTGTTACCAGTTGATGAGGTAAACTCTTGTACTGTTTTGTCTTTTTGTATTTGTACTTATATAGCCGCCTGAGTTGTCTGCTCTGTAGGTGATTTGGCGTCCCTTTGCTGGTGCGCCTATACCTGTTTCGGCTACTCGTGCCCTCTTCTTGTCTTGGCGGCGGGTCATGCTCCCGGGGGTGTATCGCCATATGTGGTACTTGGGGGAGCTAGTGTCCCTTCTGCACAGCACGAGGGACAGACTTGTCCCTAAGGACCCACCGGAGTCCATGTTGGCGCCAGACGAAGAACTCGCCCGGCTTTATTTGAGTGCTAGGGGTGATGCTGTTTGTCTCTCCTGGATTAACTTTGTAGATAGAAGGGGTCGCTGTGAGGACTTCTTGAAGAGGCTTGCTCCACCAGTACGCTTCGTACTGCCGGTGAGCTTTTGAATTTTGTATCTTGTATTCTTGAATTCTTGTATTCTTGAATCATTGTATGAATGTTTGTAGGAGGAGGAGGTCGACCCCGAGGACATTCCCTATGCTGATAGGGTCATCCGCTATGAGAACTCACATGGGGAACAGGTGGAGGTGACCGTCCCTGTAGCTTCTGTAGGAACATATAGATGCATAAAGCGGAATTTCAGGAAACAATTTCCTAGCATCTATCACAGGATCTCATGCATAACAATAGTATAGATCAGATTAAGTCGAAAGAATAATCACCTTTGAAGCGTGTTCTCCCGTTCGTATGCAAGCTTCGAAGATCTTAGAGCCCCACTTGTTGCTCCTCTACTCAGTCCACAAGCACGAATTGAATCCCACGTATGCTAGTACGGAAGAGAACGATCACAATCTGTCTCTTGCTTTGTTTGGGATGTACGGCGTTTTGAGAATTAGAATTAGGGTTTTTGTGTTTTCCTTTTTGTCAGATATTGAATGAACGTGATTTCTAAATCCCTGACATTATAACTATTATAATGTGAGAGTTTTAGGTTAACACAAAACCAAAGCCCAACATTCTTCCCTTAACAGACCGGTTGCCATCGGGCCTTTTGGGCCCATTTCAATTAATGCTTATATGTGTGACCTTATAGGATTAATATATTTTAGTTGTAGGTCCAATCAATATTGTCCTGCTAATCACATTTATTCTCTAGCAAGCAAATATGATTACTAAAATAATTAACTTATCATCTTCATAATTAATTCCTATTTATATTTAGTAATTGCCGGAAATGTCTAAGGACATAATTCCTTCAATCTCCCACTTGTCCGAAGACAAGAACGCAATGCTAAATTCCTTAAGTCTCTTAATGCCAAAATTTGATAACACACTGTTATTCTCAAATTCTAGTTTCTTGATCGCCGAGTTCGAACTGTTCAAATAAAGATTAACTTTTAATCCCATTCCGCATGGCCATGCAATTTTCAGTTCTCGCTCATCAAGAGGCCCAGACACCATTCCTATCAAATAGGAGGACTTATTCACTCTTGTATGACCATAACTCCCACTCAATTCTTAGCCCACCTGATCACTGCCTTTATAACCTCCTTTTACGGCGCGGCGTTTAACAGCGTCAAAGTTAAACTAATTGTCTCGTGGTTATTAAGACATACTCATGTCTAAGGAATCCACTAAATATAGAAGTTTGATTCTACTTTTAGAATCTAGTTAGGTCAAGTCACAATGCATCAAGTATACATCCATATAATCAATTAGACATCCCTATGTCTCCATAGCCCATGGAACTGCACTATCAATTAATTACATGCTAGTCTTCACATAAATCACTTATGTCCAATTTAGTGATTTAGACTAGGGACTTAATAAGTTGTGATTTCAGTTCACTTTATAGGGTTCCATTATCAAAACGTTTTCGATAATCCTATTTGAAAACACAAGTTATTTGGACATTTTATTTAATACTAAACCAAACAATTAAATAAGAATGAACTTTTATTGATAAACATTCAAAGCATAATAAATGTCTTTACAATTGTAAACATAAAGTAAACAAACTAAAGCCATTCTCCCATATGCCTAAGCCCCATAGACCTAGTATGACTCTCATGCTTAGGTTGAGCAAGCGGTTTAGTCAGAGGATCAGCCACGTTATCCTCAGTATGAACCTTGCTTACTTTCACATCCCCTCTTTCAACGATCTCTCGAATAAGATGGAATCTCCTGAGCACATGTTTGGATTTTTGGTGCGATCTGGGTTCCTTGGACTGAGAAATGGCACCATTGTTGTCACAATATAACTCAATGCCATTTTCAATGCTAGGAACTACACCAAGTTCACTAATGAACTTTTTTATCCAAACAGCTTCTTTTGCTGCATCACTTGCTGCAATATACTCAGCCTCTGTTGTAGAATCTGCGATGGTACTCTGCTTAGAACTCTTCCAGCTCACAGCCCCTCCATTTAGACAAAATATGAAACCAGATTGTGATCGGAAATCATCTTTGTCACTTTGGAAGCTTGCATCGGTGTATCCAGTGGCAACCAACTCATTATCTCCACCATAGACCAAGAAATCATCCTTAGTCCTTCTTAAGTACTTAAGGATATTCTTTGCTGCCATCCAGTGCGCCTCTCCTGGGTTTGACTGGTATCTGCTGCACATACTCAAAGCATATGCAACATCCGGTCGAGTGCATACCATGGCATACATAATGGACCCTACTGCAGAGGCATAAGGAACATTACTCATGCGCTTGACCTCATCAGGTGTCGAAGGACACTGAGTCTTGCCAAGTGAAATGCCATGTTGCATGGGAATGAAACCTCTTTTGGAGTTTTCCAGCTTGAACCTTGCAAGAACCTTATCAATATAAGTCTCTTGGCTAAGTCCAATCAGCCTTTTGGATCTATCTCTATGGATCCTTATTCCCAAGATGTATTCAGCTTCTCCTAGGTCTTTCATGGAAAAACAACTTTTAAGCCATTCCTTGACCGACTCAAGCATGGTCTTGTCGTTTCCTATGAGAAGTATGTCATCCACATACAAGACTAGGAAAGCAATACTACTCCCACTCAACTTCTTGTATACACAAGATTCCTCTTCATTTCTGAGGAAGCCAAAAGATTTGACTGCCTCATCAAATCTGAGGTTCCAACTCCGGGATGCTTGCTTAAGCCCATAAATGGACTTCTTAAGCTTGCAAACTTTTCTTGGATTGTTTGGATCTTCAAAACCTTGTGGTTGTGTCATGTACACATCCTCTTTCAAGAACCCATTCAAGAAAGCGGTTTTGACGTCCATCTGCCAGATCTCATAGTCATGAAAGGCAGCAATCGCAAGAATTATCCTAATGGATTTCAGCATGGCTACTGGTGAGAAGGTTTCATCATAGTCAATACCATGAATTTGTCTAAAACCTTTTGCCACTAGTCTTGCCTTAAAGACATCAATGTTTCCATCTTTGTCCTTTTTCAGTTTGAAAATCCATTTGCAACCTATGGGTTTAACCCCATCAGGCAAAGCAACCAAGTCCCATACTTGATTTTCAAACATCGAATCCATTTCGGATCTCATGGCTTCAAGCCATTTCTCGGAGTCTTGACTCGTCAAAGCATTTGTGTAGCTAGTAGGTTCCTCATGTTCTAAAATCTCTATTTCAGAACTTTCAGTCAAAAGGAAATCAATATATCTCTTTGACGGAATGACAGTCCTACTAGACCTACGTTGGGGAACAACAGGAGAAGTTTCCACCTCATTAGGTTGAGGGACTTCGCATGGATTATCTCCAAGTGGGACGGTAGAAGGCGCATGAATGGAATGCACCGCCTCCTGAGCATTTTCATGCTGGGTCGTCTCTGACGAGGTGTGAACCTCATCCATTTGTTGCTCATCTCGAATTTCTTCGAGATATACATTACTCCCACTTGTTTTTCTGGAAATAAACTCCTTTTCCAGAAAGACACCATCGCGAGCAACAAACACTTTGTTTTCGCTTTGGTTGTAGAAGTAGTATCCCTTAGTCTGTTTTGGGTAACCCACAAAAAGACACTTATCGGACTTGGGTGAAAGCTTATCAGAAAGTAAACGTTTTACATAAACTTCACAACCCCATGTCCTTAGAAAAGACAATTTTGGAACTTTTCCAGTCCACATCTCATATGGCGTCTTTTCTACTGCTTTGGACGGAGCTCTGTTGAGTGTGAATGCCGCTGTTTCAAGCGCAAATCCCCAAAATGAGGCAGGAAGGTTAGCAAGACTCATCATGGACCGAACCATATCTAATAGAGTTCGGTTCCTTCTTTCGGAAACCCCATTCAATTGTGGTGTCCCTGGTGGAGTCAATTGCGAAAGTATTCCACAATCTTTCAAATGATCACCAAACTCTTGAGATAAATATTCACCACCACGATCGGATCGCAATGCTTTAATTTTCTTTCCAAGTTGGTTTTGTACTTCATTTTGGAATTCCTTGAACTTTTCAAAGGATTCCGACTTATGTCGCATGAGGTAAACATATCCAAATCTGCTCACATCATCAGTAAAAGTAATGAAATACCCGTACCCTCCCCTAGCCAAAGTACTCATAGGTCCGCACACATCAGTATGTATGAGGGCTAAAAGATCATTGGCCCTTTCACTTGAGCCTGTGAAAGGAGATTTTGTCATTTTCCCCATTAAGCAAAACTCACATACTTCAAATGATTCAAAATCAAATGATTTGAGAATTCCATCCTTATGAAGTTTCTCTATGCGCTTTGAGCTTATGTGGCCTAATCGACAATGCCATAGGTAAGTAGGGTTCAAATCATTTGGTTTGTGTTTCTTGTTTTCTATGTGATAGATATGGTTTTGTAAGTCTAGTACATACAAACCATTTGATAATTTAGCAGAGACATAGAACATACCATTCAAATATGCTGAACAACAATTATTCATAATTTGAAATGAAAAACCTTCCGAATCCAAAATCGGAATAGAAATTATGTTCTTGGTAATAACTGGAACGTAATAACAATTATAAAGTTCTAATATTAAATCAGAAGTCAAGCGTAAACTATAATCTCCTACAGCTAAAGCAGCAACTCTTGCTCCATTGCCTACTCGGAGATCCACTTCGCCTTTGCTCAAGCTCCTACTTCTTTTTAGTCCCTGCACATTACCAATAATGTGAGATCCACAAGCGGTATCAAATACCCAAGAAGCAGTTGTAGCTAAATTAACTTCTATGACATAGATACCTGAAGTTAAAGCACCATTCTTCTTATCCTCCAGATATTTGGGGCAGTTCCTCTTCCAATGACCAATCTTGTGGCAGTGGTAGCACTCATGTTGAGCAGCTACCTTAGCCTTGGGAGTGGCCTTTGGCTTGGTTGAAGAGTTCTCATTGGCAACTACCTTGCCCTTGTTCTTCTTCATGGGAGCCCCTTTCTTCTTGAACTGCTTACCTTTACTAACCATTAGAACATCCTTATGTTTAGGTTTACTTGGTAAGTTTCTCTCAGCCTGAATTAGTGAACCATGCAACTCTTGCAGGGTAGCCTCCCCTCCTTGCATGTAGAAGTTCAACTTAAAGTTATGAAAATCTTCAGGCAAGGATCTGATGACTATGTCAGTTGCCAGGTCCTTAGGATAAGGGAAACCCAATTTCTCCATGGTCTGAAAATGTCCAATCAAATCGAACACATGCGGACCAACGGGCTTCCCTTCTTCCAACTTGGAATCCAGAAGTTTGCAGTTTGCTTCAAATCTCTCCAATCTAGCATTTTTCTGAAACAAAGTTTCAGTTGCTGGATTATGCTGTAGGCATCCAGACCATCAAAACGTTTTTGATACTCTGGTTCCATGCAAGCAAGCATCAAGCATGTTACTTGCAAGGAGTTATCCTCTAGAGTTTGTCTAGCTCGCTTTTGAGCTGCAGTAGCATATTCTGGCAAGGGTTCAGGGAGAGGATTGTCAAGAACACTTTCTTTTCCTTCCGCTCTGAGAACAATTCTCACAGCCATTTGCCATTGTAGGAAGTTGGTAGCATTCAGTTTGTCTTTTTCAATTAGAGGGCGCAAGTTAAAAGTAGAGTTGTTTGCACCAGACATGATAACTACAATAAAAAGTAAAGCAAGATTCAATATAATGTTTATCAAAAGTAGCAATTAAACAAATTCAATTCACTACTACCCTTTATTCAAAATTAGAAGTCCCCATTGAATAAAGAATTAACCAAGATCCCCTCCCACTACAATTAAACGGACTTTGGCCCTGCTACTTTAATTTATAGTATTCGAGGTAAGTAAACATTTTACTAATTATAACTGATTATAACTCTTGGTAGACAGGTTAACAACTCTTTGTATTTTCCTATCTCTTAGCTTCAAAACCCAAAACTTTGTCTTTTGATAGTTTTGTTGAGTTAAACCAAACATTAACATGTAAGTTTCAAAAACCTACCCTACTATCCCCGGAATTATAAGCAACACCCTGCTTTGGCAGAACCTATTACTCATGATCTAAGGCTTTATAGGTGTTGTATGGAAAAGCACATAAACTCAATATTATTTGGGACCTAAGTTTACTATGTTGGTTAATTAAAAGTGAACACATTGCTTTAAATAACCACATACATAAACTCAATAGGCATTTTAAGGCAATATAAAATGCATAAAAAAAAAAAATGTGATCCTAGTATGGCCCCTAAAAAATAAGCTCAAATCTTCTTGGGTTCCTGTTCATCTTTCTTGGATCTCCATCCTTGAATTTTTTATTGAACCTTCTTACTTCATCGAACTCATAATACGAACTTTATAATCTAATTTAAACTTTTAAATTAAATTACAACAATACAAAACGATGCGCAGATCGTATTTCAAAATTTACAAGAATACAAAACGATACGCAGATCGTATTTTCTATCCTATTTTGGGCCATACTAGTCACTTGCCTGTAGCAAAATATCATAATATTCCATACACGCATATAATATTAAAATATATTAGACAAAAATTATTTACTTATTAACTATTAATAAGCAAATAACATTTCCAAAATAATACTAAAAAACTTAAACAATTTAAGTTTAACGTTATTTGGGAAACTTTATTATTTTAATTCAATTACTATTTAAATATGGCTAGAATAATCTTATTAATCAAAAATTTGCATTTGAAAGGAAATTTATGGATTTATGCTCAACATTGAAAATATGTTTTTCAAAAAAAAATATTTTCAAGTTACTCAAAATATATTTTGGAAATTATTTTTAATTTAGAAGAACTAAACCCAAGTTAATTTCCAACTCTTCTTATCAATTTCAATTAATAAATGAGAATCGAACCAAAACACCAAATTTCCAAAACCTTCAACCCAGACTATTTCCCAAAACCTTTTGGAAAACAATCTTTAATTTGAGAATATTTCTAACTTTTCCAAAAAATTAGGAGATCTTATTTCCAATTTTTAATTCCCTTTTCCCGCCGGAACGCCGCCCTAATTATCCTCCACCGTGGCTCCACCGTCGCGGGTGGTGGCCACCCAGCCATGGAGGTTGTTATTTTAATTTGGGTAACAATTACCTAAATTAAATTAATCTTTATTCAACTTTTGTTAAAGATTAACAATTTAATTAGGGTTTAATTATCCGAAAATAATGGCAAAAAAATTTGAATAAATTAACAATCCTTAAACTGAATTTTAGGGTTGTTAGAAGTTAGATTTCAATTTAAACTCTTTATTAAAATTAAATCTAACAAGAATTCAAAATTTAAGGCATAATTATCTCATTTTATTCAAATAATTCAAGAAAATAACAATTATTGTCCGAAAAATTCGAATTAAATTACCAGGCAGATCTATTGAATTTTCTTAACAAATAAAATCAAAAATTTTAATTGTTATCCTTAAATTTTATGATTAATCGAATTAAACATAAAAATTAACCAAATTCAATAATTAATATACAAAAATTCCGAAAATTAGTTAAAAAATTACCAAAAAATTTCGGCTATTGTATAAAAATTAGGGGATAATCAGTAGATTTATTTAACAAATTAAAAATCAAATCTTTAATTGTTAACAAATTATTTCCATGATTAATCTTATTAACCATTAAATAATTTAAAATCTGACGAATTTAATTTTAAAAAATCCGAAAATTTTTATGTGATATTAACTGTTAATTTCGACCCTGTGATAAAAATTTCGGAATTTTATAAATTTATTTTGAGCAAAAATTAATTAAATCACGATTTAATGATTCCAATCAATTAATATCATATATTAACTGTGCAAATTCAAGCCATAAATAAATCTTCCCTTAATTGAATCAAAATAATAATGTTGCATACAATCATGATCATAAAATATTATGCAAGAGGCTAAAACTGATACCACTGTAGGAACATATAGATGCATAAAGCGGAATTTCAGGAAACAATTTCCTAACATCTATCACAGGATCTCATGCATAACAATAGTATAGATCAGATTAAGTCGAAAGAATAATCACCTTTGAAGCGTGTTCTCCCGTTCGTATGCAAGCTTCGAAGATCTTAGAGCCCCACTTGTTGCTCCTCTACTCAGTCCACAAGCACGAATTGAATCCCACGTATGCTAGTACGGAAGAGAACGATCACAATCTGTCTCTTGCTTTGTTTGGGATGTACGGCGTTTTGAGAATTAGAATTAGGGTTTTTGTGTTTTCCTTTTTGTCAGATATTGAATGAACGTGATTTCTAAATCCCTGACATTATAACTATTATAATGTGAGAGTTTTAGGTTAACACAAAACCAAAGCCCAACATTCTTCCCTTAACAGACCGGTTGCCATCGGGCCTTTTGGGCCCATTCCAATTAATGCTTATATGTGTGACCTTATAGGATTAATATATTTTAGTTGTAGGTCCAATCAATATTGTCCTGCTAATCACATTTATTCTCTAGCAAGCAAATATGATTACTAAAATAATTAACTTATCATCTTCATAATTAATTCCTATTTATATTTAGTAATTGCCGGAAATGTCTAAGGACATAATTCCTTCAGCTTCTCCTCTACACCGGAGGTCGTATGATGTTGTACCGGAGCATTATGCAGCTGTGAGTACTGTTGTATTTGCTTGAAACTGATTGTAATCTTGTATCTGGAAATTGTTCTTGAATTTTGTATGCAGGCGCCTCGGGTGAGAGTGCGTCGCTAGATGCTTCTGATTGATTCTTTGAAGAGGCATTGTGCCAAGCTGACCCAGAAGCTTTCTAGCCGGGACAGAGAGGTGCTTTCATTGACTGTGAGCTTTTGTACTCTAGAAATTTGAACTTGGATGTCTGATTCTTGAGTTTTGTATTACAAGAGCGTCGTCGAGGTCGCAGAGGTTCCGTCGATAGGGAGCCCCAGGTGGAGACTTCGTTGAGGCGGGAAGGACCGGGCTTGGATCTGGCACAGGGTTCTGGTGTTGGTACTTATCAGAGGCATTCTGATGCTGATAGGGGAGTTGCCCCTTTTGTATATGTTGATCCCACCAGGCATTCTTTGGGGGTGTGAGCAGTTCGAGGCCTTTTGTTCCTCCTCCTGGTTACTATTTCGGAGGGAACGGTCCTCAGCCTTGGGGTGTGGATGCTTGGACTTACTGGCAGGAGATGGAGAGGATGCGTCAGGCCCAGATGTTTGGGGCACCGCACCAGTTCATGGCGATGCTGCCGCCTTATCAGTACCCTTCCCCTCAGTAGGGAATTTATCCTTCTCCCGGTACTCTTCGTATCACAGAGCAGGAGCCTGGTACCCCTGGGACAGAGCTGGATCGGGATCTGAAGCGTTACAGGAGCCGAAACAGAGGCAAGGAGCCTGTGGTTGACATTACGGCTGATGATGACTCGGACTGACCCTGCATGGTAGGGAGTTCTAGCTTGCCTTGGTTGGATTTTGTATGGATTGTATTTGTATGGGTTTTGTATGGTTGGAAATTGGACTTTTGTATGGTTTGTATTGGAATTTTGGAATTTTTTGTATGGTTCGGAATTTTTGAATCTTGTATGGCTGAATATTGGTTTTTATATGGTTGAAAATTGAATTTTATATGTGTTGTGTGTGTTTTTTGAAATTTGTAGCTATATGTATGCATGCAAAATTGAAAAAATTTGCCCATTTTTTCGGGTGTATATACCCACTATAAGCCCCCACTTTGACTGAGGGTTTTTGGTTAGGAAAAGCGCAAGTCAAAATATATTCAACTTTTGCTAATGCATATGCAGACTCGACTTAGGACGCCGATCTAGGACTAGAATGCTTGAATTTTGAAAAGATTGACCCAAAATCGGCCTGAAGTGCTGACTCGAATTGCTTGAAATTGCGCGGCTTGCGGCTTTGGAATCTTGAATAATTGAGGTTGTACTCTGCTGTCCGAAGCACTAAAGAGTGCGTACCCGGAATCATAAAGGGGACGGTGTCCTCGTCCTTCGTTGCAGGCCCCTGGGCTTGGGAGCTTTTCGGATGAGGTAAACTCTTGTACTGTTTTGTCTTAAGTGCCGATTCTTGTATAAATAGGGAGCTTTTCGGATCATACTTTGCATCAATCCTTCCCTGCTCTGCCTTGTATACTGCTTCCTCACGAAAAGAAAGAAAATGGCCCTGTCTTTTGAAAATGCCTTGAACTCTTGGCTTGGTTCGTTAGGCAAGATGGAGAAAAGGGAGCTCGATGGAATGCATCTTGGGGTGCTTGCCTCCTTCCAGTTTGTAAAGCTTGATGTGCACTTCATTCTTGCTGCTTTGGAGGCTTGGGATCCGAATCATCATGTCTTCCGCTTTGGAAATAATGAGGTATGTCCCCTCCCTGAAGAGTTTAGTGCCATATCGGGGTGGCCCATTATGCTGGAGCCATGCATACCTAGTGTTGAAGAACACTTTTTCTTGGGTTTTGAAAGATATTTGGGTTTGAAGCCCCCACTTTTGAGTGTTGTTGTATATGGAAGAGGGGTGGATTTGTCCCTCCTTGTCACCTATTTTGCTGGGCTTGATGTCCCCAAGGCTTTCCGCTTGAGGGCCTTGAGTTTTTGTATCTTTGCTCGCTTCCTCTTTTCGAAACAGGGGTTTGGCAATGGTGATGCCTCCCTAATAGAGATTGTAGAGCAGTTTGCTAGTGGTCGGGACCCAATGCCGCTCGTGATTGGCGAAACATTGATGGGCCTTGATATGTTGAAGTCGGACCCCTCTTCTTGCCGTCGGGAAGTCCGGTATTACTCCAAGTAAGGATCTAGAGCTTTCTTGTATATTGAATTTGTACTTGTATTTCGAATATTGAATTTTGAATGTTGACATGCTTTTCTTGTATATTCCCCAAGGTCTGGCTTATGGAGAGGCTCATGCTGGTGGCACCATCGGAGAACATGGAAAGCTATAATAGAAAGGGATTCACTGTGCGGCACATGGTGTATGGCCGGCTTTCATTGGATGAGTGGCGATATGCACTCTCTGGGATTGAGTCTTGTATAAGGTGGGTAGTTCCTCGGTGGGGAATTGCTGCTATGAGACATGCCCCAGGTTCTACTGCTTTGAGGGTGCCAAGCCTCACAATGCTGGTCTTCTACTCGCCTCCTAGAGTGATGAGACAGTATGGCTTGAAACAGGAAATCCCAAACTGTGCTGAAGAGAATCTGAAACCTGTTGCTCTGAATGCAAATCGACTTGAAGTTTGGAGGCGGTATTGGGTCGCCAAACCATTCTTGAGTGTTCAATACCCACCTGAGCCAGTCACTCTGTCTGCGGGTTATGTTGTGTGGATGAACGGCCCAAGCCAGAGGGACATTTCTTTCTCCGGACCAGCTAGAGTCCGAGGTTCTAGAGCTAGACGCCCTGCATCAACTGATTATGAAGAAGGTGACGGGAGTGCGGCCCGTCCGGTGCTTGACCGATTGGAGTCCACAAGAGGTTCGTCATCCTCCCGTCTTGGAAGACTAGCAAGTTCATTCTCCCGCCGCCTGGGCAAGGGGAAGATTGATAATTGATTGCGGGAAGAGCCAGGGGATAGTACTCAAGGTGCCAAGACTCAAGAGCATAGTCGCCCGACCCAAGATCTTTGTAAGCTAATGTGTTTGAAGTTGTATTGGAAGGAATTGTGTTTAAGAATGTGTTTAGAAAATGTGTTTAGGAAGTGTGTTTAGTGGAAGTGAAAAGGCTTTGAACTTTGCTTCACTTGATTCCAACCTTGTATTTGAATTAGCTTTGAAGGCCTTAGAGCCAAATAAAGAGTTATTGTGTTAAATTCCGCTTGAAAATTCTTTGCTTTGAATTGGCACATTTGGAATAAAGACAACAACAACTGAATTTTGAATTTGATTTTTAGGATGCCCTTAATTGAGGAAATTTTGAATTTTTTTGTATTAAAGTGGTCGGGCCTCGGAATGAGGTTGCCTACGTGTCCCATTAAGGAATCAGGCCGGACGTAGTTCTAACCCTTACAGGACTTTTGAATTGGATTTTGAATTTGAACATTGAACTTAGACATAGAACTTCTTGAGTTGATCGAGGTTTCTCAGAGATCGGAATTCTGTTCCGTCGACATCTGTTAATTCGACTGCTCCCCCGGAGAGGATTTTCTTGACAATGTATGGTCCTGCCTAGTTGGGTTTGAATTTTCCCCTTGGATCCATGACGCTTTTGCGAAGGGCTTTCAGGACAAGCTCGCCTTCCTTGATGTTTCGGGTTCTGACCCTCTTGTTGAAATGTCTGGCCACTCGGCGCTAATAGACTTGTACGTGGTGAGCGGCTTGAAGCCGATGCTCATCAAGCATGATTAGCTCATCATACCTTGCTTGTACCCATACAACTTTTGGGATTTTTCTTTCGAGGACTATCCTTAGAGAAGGTATCTCCAGCTCGATAGGTTGTACTGCCTCCATTCCATAGACCAGTGAGAACGGGGTTGCACCAGTTGAAGTGCGAGTTGAAGTTCGATACCCCCACAATGCGAAGTGCAGCTTCTGGGGCCAGCCTTTGTAATTGGTTGTCATTTTCATGATGAGGGTCTTGACATTCTTGTTGGCTGCTTCGACTGCCCCATTAGTTTGCAGGCGATAAGGCGAAGAACGATGATGTTGAATTTTGTACTCGGTGAATAGATCTTCACACTCTCCTTGAAAGTGAGTTCCCTGGTCACTGATGAACTCGTGAGGAACTCCGTATCTGCATATGATGTTTTCTTGTATGAACTGGGCCACTCGCTTGGAACCCAACACTTTGAATGATCTGGCTTCGACCCACTTGGTGAAATAGTCGATGGCAACCAGTATGAACTCATGACCCCCGGCGCCTGTTGGAGTGACTTTGCCAATGACGTCGATACCCCAAGCTGAGAATGGCCATGGTGATGACTGAGAATATAGCAAGGATGGGGGAATGTGTTTTAGATTCGCACACTTTTGGCAAGTAGGACATTTCTTGACATAGAAGTAGCAATCCCGTTCTAGGGTAGTCTAGTAATATCGAGCCCTGATGACTTTGAGTGCCAACATCTTCCCATTCATGTGGGTGCCACAGACTCCAGCATGTATGGTGTGTTAGGTTATGATACATATAAAGCATATATATTTCATGCGGAAAAACCATAAAGCCAGGAATCCAAATTAATTGCCACATAACAATTAGCATAATTTAGGATGCATACTCTTTGTAGCGTGCCCTCCCTAGCTGCTCCCGAACCGAACAAGAACAAGTTTAGGACTCCAAGTGTAGTCCCTCCGTAGATAGTCCACAACACGTTCGGATCCGCCTTAGATTTAATTAACTAGAATTGCACCTAAGGTTTTAAGTTATTCGAATAATTTGTGGCAAATTAACGTTAGTTTTAATCCTTAAAACTTATGTGAATACTTGAATTATGTGTTTTTAAATTGTGAATACCATCACATATTTATAGGGTTGGAATAATGGAATTAGAAGTCTACTAGGTTTCAATTAATCTAATTCTATTAGAATTAGACATTAATTTAAACTAATAAAGTTATTGTTTAATTAAACAACTAACTCTAGTAACTTTAGGAATTTAATCTTTTAATCTAATCCTAATTGCTTAAGGATTCGACGTATGCACGAACTCTACGCACACACGCACGCACATCCCACGAGGGGCGTTGGGCATGCCGCGCGCGGAACAGCTCGGCCCACAGCGCTGCGCAGCCCACTACCTTGGGCGCGCCAATGGCCTTGCGCGTTGGGCCTGGCCTTGCGTGCTGCTTGGTTGGGCCTGCGTGCCTTGGCTGCTGTGATGCGCGCATGGGCTTGCTAGGCGCAGGCCTGGCTTCGTGATGGGCCTTGCGTCTAGAAAGCTCGTCCAATGTTTATTTCGTACGACGCGCTTCCGATTAATTTCTCGATTTCGGAATTCATTTCCGATTCGAACAATATTTAATATTTCCGATTCCGGAACTAATTTCCGATTCGAAAAAATATTTAATATTTCCGATTCCGGAATTATTTTTCGATTCCGATAATATTTCCGATTCTGACAATATTTCCGTTTCCGACAAAATTTCCGATTCCGATAATATTTTCCGATACGTACCATGTTTCCGTTTCCGGCAACATCTACGACTTGGATAATATTTATATTTCCGATACGATCCATATTTCCGTTTCCAGCAATATATCGTTTCCGGAGTATTCATAATTTGCCTTTGACGATTTCAGCTCCCACTGGAACCGAGATCTGTCGATTCCGAATATCCATAAATGGAGTATTTAATTCCTTTAAATACTTGATCTGTTCATGTACTATTTGTGTGACCCTACGGGTTCAGTCAAGAGTAAGCTATGGATTAATATTATTAATTCCACTTGAACTGAAGCGGCCTCTAGCTAGGCATACAGTTCACTTGATCTCACTGAATTATTAACTTGTATAATTAATTAATACTGAACCGCATTTATTAGACTTTAGCATTGAATGCATACTTGGACCAAGGGCATTATTTCCTTCAGTCTCCCACTTGTCCTTAGGGACAAGTGTGCATTTCCTAATTCCTTTGTCGCTTGATGCTTGCTCATGAACATAAGGTAAGAGTTGTCATCCTTATTATGTCCAGAGGTATTTCTCGGTTTCACAGTTAAACTGATCAAATAAACAGATAATCATAGTCTATGCATTTTACAGTTTCTAGCTCTCCGAGTGGCCTTGTACAACTTTCAGCATCTCATCCCGATTTATGGGAGGACAATCCCAATCTTGCGATCTTGAGATTAGACTTCGTTTGATAGGTGATTACCCGAGCGTTGTCGTTATAGCCTCCTTTTACGGTGCGACGGTTGACAACGTCAAAGTAACCAGTTCTCAAACAAGTAATCTCAAATCACTCAAGTATTGAGGATTAGTGTCTAATAATTTTAATGAAATTTACTTATGACAGATTTTCATCTCTTACAGTAAAGTTTTATAGGTCTGTCCGATACTAGTCTTCTCAAAGTAAGTATCTATGCAAATGATTGCGACATTGCCATGTCCACATAGTTCAAGAAACAGAACTGCTAGTCATCTTGCATTCTAGTCGTCTAGCGTTTTCTATGCGTCCATCTTTATAGAAAACTCCGACCAGGGACCTTTTCCAACTTTTGACATTAAAGTTCACTTGATAGACATTTCTTAGTCACATGACTCGTCCTGACAGTCTATCTTGAATATATCGTCAAATTGAAGGGACTCATCATTTAATACTAAACCAAGATTAAATGGAATATGAAAATATATTTCATATATGATAAATGTTCAACCCAATGTTTTACAACCATGGGCCTCAAACCCATCTTTAAAACAGTTCATGGAATTCAAAGATATGCTTGATTTCCAGTGCTACAATGTGAGTGTTGTTTCTCACTTGTTGCATAGGTTTAGTTATCATGCTTTGCCAATCTTAATATCCTTTTCATCGAATGTTCTTCGAGATAGGATGATAAGATCTTTTGAATATGTTTATTTTGTGATCTAGTCTTTCTTGCTACAATAGTGGTTCTACGCATTTTGCAATGAAGAACCATCAAGTCAGCAGACATGTGATCTACCCAAGTTCAGTGAAGAACTCTTTAACATAAACAACCCTATTTTATTGCTTCTTAGGCAATAAGTACTTTTACTTCAACTGTATAGTTTGCTAGTGATTCTTTGTTTGGATTTACTTATTCAACCAGTTCAAAGATATGTGGAAGACTTTCAATCTGTATCTCAGAACATAGAAATTAATGTTTAATTTCCCACGCAACAACTCATGGTCTTCAATCCATGTTGCCATTTCAAAACACGATGCTCTATAGCTTGTCCTTGCCAATGGTTAACTCTAAAGGGATCTTGCTTGATCCTTTGCCAGTGTTTATGCGTGTAGTATCAACATTTAGCATATCTTTATTTCCTTGAATCAAGAACTATTCCTATGTACTTTTTCAAGTACCATAAGTTTTTCTTGATCTCAATCTACTTGATCTTTACTTAGACCAATAGAGATTGGTATATGTTCGTTATGCCTAAAGCCATACGATACAATTTTGGCGATCCTCATATTATATCATACATGATAAATTCTTTTGCAGAATAATTCTCAATTGAATTCTATTCATGTAACTTTAGCTCATCTAGTTTCAGTAGATACTAAATCCAGCTAAATTCTTTGGCATATAACATAGGTTAAGAATCTTATTTAGACTTTTTGATGTTTAACTTAGTAAATGCATATACATAGTTCAAACATTCTTTACTTAGATTTATTCATATGGGTCGAATATCTCCAATGGAGTCTTTCGTGTTTGATTTAGTAAATGTCATTACTTAATCCAAAACAATATTCTAAGATCTTTGTAAATAGATCTTAGTACCCAATATGTACTAAGTTTCGCCTTGGTCCATCATTGATGAATAATTTCAAATCTAAGTCATTAGCATTTGAATGTTATTTCACAATAGAGAGATATGTGTGTGATACACATAAGACCAATTAAGTTTTTATGTACTCCCACTAAACTTCTTATATATATCCATAAGAATCATGTACATTTTATGAAACTAAAATACTTATTAGTTTCACTAAAATACAGTTCCAATCCCCAATTGCTTGCTTAAATTTTTACTTAGATTTCATAAGATAGCTTTCCTTTTCAAGCATTTATTTGGATCCACAAATTCTATGACATACCATGTACATAGTTTATTCCAACATTTTATTGAAGAATACGTTTTGTCATCCAATTTCCATATGTACTAATATGCAATCATTGCTTCATTTATAGACTTGAGCATTACGATTATGCACGAGGTTTCAACACAATCCATGCCATGAATTTGCTTGTAACCTTTTAGAAAGTAATCTAGCTTTGTGTGTGAACACAATTCCATGTTTGATGGTTTTTATCCTTAAAACCAATTTGCAACCAATAGGTGTTAACCTATTCTTGCAAATCAACAAATTTCAATTTAGTCATCAGAACATTGGTTATGTTTTATGGCCTTTGACCATCTAAAACATTTGAGTCTATATATGGCCTCTAACCATTTTAGAGAATCTGGGTTTCGTCATAGCTTTCTTATAAGTCACAAACTCATTAATCTACGTGATAATAGTTTGACTGCAAGTTGTAGGTTTCTTCACTATCTAATAGAAGAATCTCATAGTTTCATTGACCTGAACTCTATGTTTCTTCACTATCTAATAGAAGAATCTCATAGTTTCAGTGACTTGAACTCTATGTCTACTTGGGTATAGAACATCAAACAATAGAATATCAACAGGCACTTTGAGAGTCCTTTGAATATTCTGTTCTCCTTGAAGCACTTGTAAAGTCTTCTAAGATATGTCTATTCTTTAAAGCCACTTCTAAAGTCCTTGAAGAATAAGTGTTCGGATTTTCTGAAGAACTTCTAAAAGCCTCCGGAATGTCCGTTTATGTTTGTTGTTCGCCTCGAAGACTTTCGAGGTCTACTTTCGAGGTCTATTTTCTCCCACTTGTCATTTCGGAAACGAATCTCCAAAAGGACATTATTTCGAGCAAACAAACATTATGTTCTCAAAAATTCGTGGTAGAAACAATAACCTTGTGTATCATTTGAATAAATCACAATGAAACATATATCTATTCTTGGGCCTTAGTTTGTTGAATAACAAACACTAAGCTCCCACTGAGTTTAGCAACTCTTTAGATATATTATATATTATTGAAAAGATATTCTGAAATTACTTTTAAATAGCTTTGACGAATTTGGTTTAGTTTGGTGGTAGTTGAGCATTTTGTTTTAGAAATTATAGGAAAAGTCTTTATGATTCATCATTGATCGAATCAAGCACTAATTGACTTCGATTATTCCAACTTAGATATGCCATATCTTATGGAGCTAGATCGTGAAATTACAACACACAATCATTGATGATCATTTTTGGTCGTAAAGTAATCATAGTCATGATCTAACCTAGATCTTTATGATTTCTTGCCAAGTGGGTTTTATACTTCTGAATCTTTGAACTAGCCAAACAGATTAAAACTTATATCACATTTGAGTAAATAAACCTATATTCACTCAAATCCATGTGAAATAATAAAGTCATAAAATCTTTCTTTGGCTTTGAACTCTATTGTCTAGGCGTTCTAACAATAGTTCATATCCTTTGTTACTTTCAACAAGTAAGACTAGCTTGTCTTGAATTGATCTAGAAATCAAACAACTTTCAAAAGTCCATCAAAATAGAGCTTTTGAATGTTAATTGTTGACATGGTGTAAGCAAAAATGCCAAACATTAGTGGAACTCAAATCAAGGGGTTGATTTGAACCTAGTAAAGTTTTTTTTGTTAAAGAGTTGTTTGTTTTAATCAAGCATATTGACTCAACCCGTAAATGACCATTTCATTCAAATAAACAAAGAAACATTGTTTTTGTTTTTCTTGAATGTGAGTCTTTATGTGTTTGAAAACATAAATTTAGGTATGCTGATTATGGAACAAAATAGCCATTAAGTTCCAGCCTTGAAAGGACTTAAAACAAACTAGACGCCCCTACAACTAATGTAGCATTGCCATGCTTCATTTCCCACTTGTAGGTCATTAATGTATCCTATCTTTCATTGTTTGAGTTATTACCGAAGTAAGAACCTCAAGCGGTATATGATACCAAGGAAGTTTGATTGCTAGGTCACTTCTCTTTTAAACATAAACTTATAGGTAGAAACGGAACCGTAAATTCCTTTCGTTTGTTCCTTGTTTTCCTGTTTCTTGTACCCTTTCTTATAGTCTTAAGAATTGATTTCTCTAGTGTTGACTTTTATACATTGTTAGACATGTCCAATGTCACTCCATCAAAATTCTTACCATTTTATTTATGTTGAATATTCTGTTCAACTAGATGATCTTACCAGAAGCTTCTAAAGTTCTCTAAGCATCGATCTATTCGAATGTCTAGGGACTAGACTCATTCGAGAATTAAATGGACAAAGATATTAGGTTGTTAACCATTGGTAAAGCTGAGCGTTTAAACTCAATGCTTTATGATCTCAAAACTACATTGTATTTTGAATTCACAATCACCAATCGGTTTGCCATTCGACTTTGATACTAAAAAACAACCATAAAAGTCGATATAAGAAACGTACATTTAAATTGCTCATTTTCTCTCATTTCCGTGAATCGTTCTTGGATTCACTACCAATCGAGGAAATTTACTGTTACCTTTCTAAAAGGATTTACTGCAGTGCAAGATATTTAATTATAAACAATAATTAAAATATACATTGAAGCATGCAAAGTCTAAACATTTATCATGAATAATAACTTGAAAATTAAAGCAATCATGTAATTTAAACAAGTCATTAGCATTTCATTCGAATTTATTTTTCCGGCAGGTGTGAATAAAATGATTCCAAGACCCTTAAATCATTGAAGAATTAAGCACATTATGTATTTAGACTCAATTCTAAAATATTTTAGGTAAGCAAATCCTTTGCTAATAGTCTAGAAACTACTCTTGGTTGATAGGCACGTCTAAGAACTTATTAGGTAAACCTATCCCGTTTTCCACGACATAAAAGGACTCCTTACTTATATCGTTGAGTTTCACCAAAACTAACATGTACTCACAATTATTTGTGTACCTTACCCCTTTAGGATCAATAAGTAACACCTCGCTATGGCGGAAAACTATTACTAAGTTTGATGTAAAGGTTATCCAAGTAAGTGTTATTTTGGCATCGCACCTTTTAAATCAGTTTTTTTAAAGTTTGGAACTTAATGCTCTTACTATGTTGGTTAGATTTTAAGTGAACTAAAATCCATAATCATGGAACATAATCAAGCCACAATCTCATGCATTATTAAGACATATTTAAAGCAATAAATAACTTAAAGCATGCATAAGATATAATTGTGATCTAGTATGGCCCGACTTCATCTTGAAGCTTCAACTTCAAACTCCGTCTTGAAAATGGATTGGAAACTCCGTCTTGAATTTCACCATGGGAGACGCCATTTTCTTCAAATAGGATAAACTATAATTGAAACTAATTACAACTATTTGATGGTACGCATACCATATTTTAAATTAAAAACTTTGGTGCATCAGACCAATTTTACATTCAAATTAATGGTACACAGACCATATTTTATATCCTATTTGGGCCATACTAGTCACTTTCCATAACCTGCAAAATAGTACATTTACAATATACCATTCACCCATTCATTTATCATTGAATGGCCCACATAGCTGGTTAGTAGAATATATTATGCATCACATAAATATTTGCAGCAATTAATCAAGGCTTCCAATAATCTACCAATTATTCAATCCTTATTAATTCTAATCAAGTTGTTTTAACCTTAAAGGAATGTAGACCTAATCAAGAGTTTATGACTAAAACGCTCCCACTTAAACCAAGAAATTTTAATTCAATTACTATTTAAATATGGCTAGAATAATCTTATTAATCAAAAATTTGCATTTGAAAGGAAATTTATGGATTTATGCTCAACATTGAAAATATGTTTTTCAAAAAAAAATATTTTCAAGTTACTCAAAATATATTTTGGAAATTATTTTTAATTTAGAAGAACTAAACCCAAGTTAATTTCCAACTCTTCTTATCAATTTCAATTAATAAATGAGAATCGAACCAAAACACCAAATTTCCAAAACCTTCAACCCAGACTATTTCCCAAAACCTTTTGGAAAACAATCTTTAATTTGAGAATATTTCTAACTTTTCCAAAAAATTAGGAGATCTTATTTCCAATTTTTAATTCCCTTTTCCCGCCGGAACGCCGCCCTAATTATCCTCCACCGTGGCTCCACCGTCGCGGGTGGTGGCCACCCAGCCATGGAGGTTGTTATTTTAATTTGGGTAACAATTACCTAAATTAAATTAATCTTTATTCAACTTTTGTTAAAGATTAACAATTTAATTAGGGTTTAATTATCCGAAAATAATGGCAAAAAAATTTGAATAAATTAACAATCCTTAAACTGAATTTTAGGGTTGTTAGAAGTTAGATTTCAATTTAAACTCTTTATTAAAATTAAATCTAACAAGAATTCAAAATTTAAGGCATAATTATCTCATTTTATTCAAATAATTCAAGAAAATAACAATTATTGTCCGAAAAATTCGAATTAAATTACCAGGCAGATATATTGAATTTTCTTAACAAATAAAATCAAAAATTTTAATTGTTATCCTTAAATTTTATGATTAATCGAATTAAACATAAAAATTAACCAAATTCAATAATTAATATACAAAAATTCCGAAAATTAGTTAAAAAATTACCAAAAAATTTCGGCTATTGTATAAAAATTAGGGGATAATCAGTAGATTTATTTAACAAATTAAAAATCAAATCTTTAATTGTTAACAAATTATTTCCATGATTAATCTTATTAACCATTAAATAATTTAAAATCTGACGAATTTAATTTTAAAAAATCCGAAAATTTTTATGTGATATTAACTGTTAATTTCGACCCTGTGATAAAAATTTCGGAATTTTATAAATTTATTTTGAGCAAAAATTAATTAAATCACGATTTAATGATTCCAATCAATTAATATCATATATTAACTGTGCAAATTCAAGCCATAAATAAATCTTCCCTTAATTGAATCAAAATAATAATGTTGCATACAATCATGATCATAAAATATTATGCAAGAGGCTAAAACTGATACCACTGTAGGAACATATAGATGCATAAAGCGGAATTTCAGGAAACAATTTCCTAACATCTATCACAGGATCTCATGCATAACAATAGTATAGATCAGATTAAGTCGAAAGAATAATCACCTTTGAAGCGTGTTCTCCCGTTCGTATGCAAGCTTCGAAGATCTTAGAGCCCCACTTGTTGCTCCTCTACTCAGTCCACAAGCACGAATTGAATCCCACGTATGCTAGTACGGAAGAGAACGATCACAATCTGTCTCTTGCTTTGTTTGGGATGTACGGCGTTTTGAGAATTAGAATTAGGGTTTTTGTGTTTTCCTTTTTGTCAGATATTGAATGAACGTGATTTCTAAATCCCTGACATTATAACTATTATAATGTGAGAGTTTTAGGTTAACACAAAACCAAAGCCCAACATTCTTCCCTTAACAGACCGGTTGCCATCGGGCCTTTTGGGCCCATTCCAATTAATGCTTATATGTGTGACCTTATAGGATTAATATATTTTAGTTGTAGGTCCAATCAATATTGTCCTGCTAATCACATTTATTCTCTAGCAAGCAAATATGATTACTAAAATAATTAACTTATCATCTTCATAATTAATTCCTATTTATATTTAGTAATTGCCGGAAATGTCTAAGGACATAATTCCTTCAGCTTCTCCTCTACACCGGAGGTCGTATGATGTTGTACCGGAGCATTATGCAGCTGTGAGTACTGTTGTATTTGCTTGAAACTGATTGTAATCTTGTATCTGGAAATTGTTCTTGAATTTTGTATGCAGGCGCCTCGGGTGAGAGTGTGTCGCTAGATGCTTCTGATTGATTCTTTGAAGAGGCATTGTGCCAAGCTGACCCAGAAGCTTTCTAGCCGGGACAGAGAGGTGCTTTCATTGACTGTGAGCTTTTGTACTCTAGAAATTTGAACTTGGATGTCTGATTCTTGAGTTTTATATTACAAGAGCGTCGTCGAGGTCGCAGAGGTTCCGTCGATAGGGAGCCCCAGGTGGAGACTTCGTTGAGGCAGGAAGGACCGGGCTTGGATCTGGCACAGGGTTCTGGTGCTGGTACTTATCAGAGGCATTCTGATGCTGATAGGGGAGTTGCCCCTTTTGTATATGTTGATCCCACCAGGCATTCTTTGGGGGTGTGAGCAGTTCGAGGCCTTTTGTTCCTCCTCCTGGTTACTATTTCGGAGGGAACGGTCCTCAGCCTTGGGGTGTGGATGCTTGGACTTACTGGCAGGAGATGGAGAGGATGCGTCAGGCCCAGATGTTTGGGGCACCGCACCAGTTCATGGCGATGCTGCCGCCTTATCAGTACCCTTCCCCTCAGTAGGGAATTTATCCTTCTCCCGGTACTCTTCGTATCACAGAGCAGGAGCCTGGTACCCCTGGGACAGAGCTGGATCGGGATCTGAAGCGTTACAGGAGCCGAAACAGAGGCAAGGAGCCTGTGGTTGACATTACGGCTGATGATGACTCGGACTGACCCTGCATGGTAGGGAGTTCTAGCTTGCCTTGGTTGGATTTTGTATGGATTGTATTTGTATGGGTTTTGTATGGTTGGAAATTGGACTTTTGTATGGTTTGTATTGGAATTTTGGAATTTTTTGTATGGTTCGGAATTTTTGAATCTTGTATGGCTGAATATTGGTTTTTATATGGTTGAAAATTGAATTTTATATGTGTTGTGTGTGTTTTTTGAAATTTGTAGCTATATGTATGCATGCAAAATTGAAAAAATTTGCCCATTTTTTCGGGTGTATATACCCACTATAAGCCCCCACTTTGACTGAGGGTTTTTGGTTAGGAAAAGCGCAAGTCAAAATATATTCAACTTTTGCTAATGCATATGCAGACTCGACTTAGGACGCCGATCTAGGACTAGAATGCTTGAATTTTGAAAAGATTGACCCAAAATCGGCCTGAAGTGCTGACTCGAATTGCTTGAAATTGCGCGGCTTGCGGCTTTGGAATCTTGAATAATTGAGGTTGTACTCTGCTGTCCGAAGCACTAAAGAGTGCGTACCCGGAATCATAAAGGGGACGGTGTCCTCGTCCTTCGTTGCAGGCCCCTGGGCTTGGGAGCTTTTCGGATGAGGTAAACTCTTGTACTGTTTTGTCTTAAGTGCCGATTCTTGTATAAATAGGGAGCTTTTCGGATCATACTTTGCATCAATCCTTCCCTGCTCTGCCTTGTATACTGCTTCCTCACGAAAAGAAAGAAAATGGCCCTGTCTTTTAAAAATGCCTTGAACTCTTGGCTTGGTTCGTTAGGCAAGATGGAGAAAAGGGAGCTCGATGGAATGCATCTTGGGGTGCTTGCCTCCTTCCAGTTTGTAAAGCTTGATGTGCACTTCATTCTTGCTGCTTTGGAGGCTTGGGATCCGAATCATCATGTCTTCCGCTTTGGAAATAATGAGGTATGTCCCCTCCCTGAAGAGTTTAGTGCCATATCGGGGTGGCCCATTATGCTGGAGCCATGCATACCTAGTGTTGAAGAACACTTTTTCTTGGGTTTTGAAAGATATTTGGGTTTGAAGCCCCCACTTTTGAGTGTTGTTGTATATGGAAGAGGGGTGGATTTGTCCCTCCTTGTCACCTATTTTGCTGGGCTTGATGTCCCCAAGGCTTTCCGCTTGAGGGCCTTGAGTTTTTGTATCTTTGCTCGCTTCCTCTTTTCGAAACAGGGGTTTGGCAATGGTGATGCCTCCCTAATAGAGATTGTAGAGCAGTTTGCTAGTGGTCGGGACCCAATGCCGCTCGTGATTGGCGAAACATTGATGGGCCTTGATATGTTGAAGTCGGACCCCTCTTCTTGCCGTCGGGAAGTCCGGTATTACTCCAAGTAAGGATCTAGAGCTTTCTTGTATATTGAATTTGTACTTGTATTTCGAATATTGAATTTTGAATGTTGACATGCTTTTCTTGTATATTCCCCAAGGTCTGGCTTATGGAGAGGCTCATGCTGGTGGCACCATCGGAGAACATGGAAAGCTATAATAGAAAGGGATTCACTGTGCGGCACATGGTGTATGGCCGGCTTTCATTGGATGAGTGGCGATATGCACTCTCTGGGATTGAGTCTTGTATAAGGTGGGTAGTTCCTCGGTGGGGAATTGCTGCTATGAGACATGCCCCAGGTTCTACTGCTTTGAGGGTGCCAAGCCTCACAATGCTGGTCTTCTACTCGCCTCCTAGAGTGATGAGACAGTATGGCTTGAAACAGGAAATCCCAAACTGTGCTGAAGAGAATCTGAAACCTGTTGCTCTGAATGCAAATCGACTTGAAGTTTGGAGGCGGTATTGGGTCGCCAAACCATTCTTGAGTGTTCAATACCCACCTGAGCCAGTCACTCTGTCTGCGGGTTATGTTGTGTGGATGAACGGCCCAAGCCAGAGGGACATTTCTTTCTCCGGACCAGCTAGAGTCCGAGGTTCTAGAGCTAGACGCCCTGCATCAACTGATTATGAAGAAGGTGACGGGAGTGCGGCCCGTCCGGTGCTTGACCGATTGGAGTCCACAAGAGGTTCGTCATCCTCCCGTCTTGGAAGACTAGCAAGTTCATTCTCCCGCCGCCTGGGCAAGGGGAAGATTGATAATTGATTGCGGGAAGAGCCAGGGGATAGTACTCAAGGTGCCAAGACTCAAGAGCATAGTCGCCCGACCCAAGATCTTTGTAAGCTAATGTGTTTGAAGTTGTATTGGAAGGAATTGTGTTTAAGAATGTGTTTAGAAAATGTGTTTAGGAAGTGTGTTTAGTGGAAGTGAAAAGGCTTTGAACTTTGCTTCACTTGATTCCAACCTTGTATTTGAATTAGCTTTGAAGGCCTTAGAGCCAAATAAAGAGTTATTGTGTTAAATTCCGCTTGAAAATTCTTTGCTTTGAATTGGCACATTTGGAATAAAGACAACAACAACTGAATTTTGAATTTGATTTTTAGGATGCCCTTAATTGAGGAAATTTTGAATTTTTTTGTATTAAAGTGGTCGGGCCTCGGAATGAGGTTGCCTACGTGTCCCATTAAGGAATCAGGCCGGACGTAGTTCTAACCCTTACAGGACTTTTGAATTGGATTTTGAATTTGAACATTGAACTTAGACATAGAACTTCTTGAGTTGATCGAGGTTTCTCAGAGATCGGAATTCTGTTCCGTCGACATCTGTTAATTCGACTGCTCCCCCGGAGAGGATTTTCTTGACAATGTATGGTCCTGCCTAGTTGGGTTTGAATTTTCCCCTTGGATCCATGACGCTTTTGCGAAGGGCTTTCAGGACAAGCTCGCCTTCCTTGATGTTTCGGGTTCTGACCCTCTTGTTGAAATGTCTGGCCACTCGGCGCTAATAGACTTGTACGTGGTGAGCGGCTTGAAGCCGATGCTCATCAAGCATGATTAGCTCATCATACCTTGCTTGTACCCATACAACTTTTGGGATTTTTCTTTCGAGGACTATCCTTAGAGAAGGTATCTCCAGCTCGATAGGTTGTACTGCCTCCATTCCATAGACCAGTGAGAACGGGGTTGCACCAGTTGAAGTGCGAGTTGAAGTTCGATACCCCCACAATGCGAAGTGCAGCTTCTGGGGCCAGCCTTTGTAATTGGTTGTCATTTTCATGATGAGGGTCTTGACATTCTTGTTGGCTGCTTCGACTGCCCCATTAGTTTGCAGGCGATAAGGCGAAGAACGATGATGTTGAATTTTGTACTCGGTGAATAGATCTTCACACTCTCCTTGAAAGTGAGTTCCCTGGTCACTGATGAACTCGTGAGGAACTCCGTATCTGCATATGATGTTTTCTTGTATGAACTGGGCCACTCGCTTGGAACCCAACACTTTGAATGATCTGGCTTCGACCCACTTGGTGAAATAGTCGATGGCAACCAGTATGAACTCATGACCCCCGGCGCCTGTTGGAGTGACTTTGCCAATGACGTCGATACCCCAAGCTGAGAATGGCCATGGTGATGACTGAGAATATAGCAAGGATGGGGGAATGTGTTTTAGATTCGCACACTTTTGGCAAGTAGGACATTTCTTGACATAGAAGTAGCAATCCCGTTCTAGGGTAGTCTAGTAATATCGAGCCCTGATGACTTTGAGTGCCAACATCTTCCCATTCATGTGGGTGCCACAGACTCCAGCATGTATGGTGTGTTAGGTTATGATACATATAAAGCATATATATTTCATGCGGAAAAACCATAAAGCCAGGAATCCAAATTAATTGCCACATAACAATTAGCATAATTTAGGATGCATACTCTTTGTAGCGTGCCCTCCCTAGCTGCTCCCGAACCGAACAAGAACAAGTTTAGGACTCCAAGTGTAGTCCCTCCGTAGATAGTCCACAACACGTTCGGATCCGCCTTAGATTTAATTAACTAGAATTGCACCTAAGGTTTTAAGTTATTCGAATAATTTGTGGCAAATTAACGTTAGTTTTAATCCTTAAAACTTATGTGAATACTTGAATTATGTGTTTTTAAATTGTGAATACCATCACATATTTATAGGGTTGGAATAATGGAATTAGAAGTCTACTAGGTTTCAATTAATCTAATTCTATTAGAATTAGACATTAATTTAAACTAATAAAGTTATTGTTTAATTAAACAACTAACTCTAGTAACTTTAGGAATTTAATCTTTTAATCTAATCCTAATTGCTTAAGGATTCGACGTATGCACGAACTCTACGCACACACGCACGCACATCCCACGAGGGGCGTTGGGCATGCCGCGCGCGGAACAGCTCGGCCCACAGCGCTGCGCAGCCCACTACCTTGGGCGCGCCAATGGCCTTGCGCGTTGGGCCTGGCCTTGCGTGCTGCTTGGTTGGGCCTGCGTGCCTTGGCTGCTGTGATGCGCGCATAGGCTTGCTAGGCGCAGGCCTGGCTTCGTGATGGGCCTTGCGTCTAGAAAGCTCGTCCAATGTTTATTTCGTACGACGCGCTTCCGATTAATTTCTCGATTTCGGAATTCATTTCCGATTCGAACAATATTTAATATTTCCGATTCCGGAACTAATTTCCGATTCGAAAAAATATTTAATATTTCCGATTCCGGAATTATTTTTCGATTCCGATAATATTTCCGATTCTGACAATATTTCCGTTTCCGACAAAATTTCCGATTCCGATAATATTTTCCGATACGTACCATGTTTCCGTTTCCGGCAACATCTACGACTTGGATAATATTTATATTTCCGATACGATCCATATTTCCGTTTCCAGCAATATATCGTTTCCGGAGTATTCATAATTTGCCTTTGACGATTTCAGCTCCCACTGGAACCGAGATCTGTCGATTCCGAATATCCATAAATGGAGTATTTAATTCCTTTAAATACTTGATCTGTTCATGTACTATTTGTGTGACCCTACGGGTTCAGTCAAGAGTAAGCTATGGATTAATATTATTAATTCCACTTGAACTGAAGCGGCCTCTAGCTAGGCATACAGTTCACTTGATCTCACTGAATTATTAACTTGTATAATTAATTAATACTGAACCGCATTTATTAGACTTTAGCATTGAATGCATACTTGGACCAAGGGCATTATTTCCTTCAGTCTCCCACTTGTCCTTAGGGACAAGTGTGCATTTCCTAATTCCTTTGTCGCTTGATGCTTGCTCATGAACATAAGGTAAGAGTTGTCATCCTTATTATGTCCAGAGGTATTTCTCGGTTTCACAGTTAAACTGATCAAATAAACAGATAATCATAGTCTATGCATTTTACAGTTTCTAGCTCTCCGAGTGGCCTTGTACAACTTTCAGCATCTCATCCCGATTTATGGGAGGACAATCCCAATCTTGCGATCTTGAGATTAGACTTCGTTTGATAGGTGATTACCCGAGCGTTGTCGTTATAGCCTCCTTTTACGGTGCGACGGTTGACAACGTCAAAGTAACCAGTTCTCAAACAAGTAATCTCAAATCACTCAAGTATTGAGGATTAGTGTCTAATAATTTTAATGAAATTTACTTATGACAGATTTTCATCTCTTACAGTAAAGTTTTATAGGTCTGTCTGATACTAGTCTTCTCAAAGTAAGTATCTATGCAAATGATTGCGACATTGCCATGTCCACATAGTTCAAGAAACAGAACTACTAGTCATCTTGCATTCTAGTCGTCTAGCGTTTTCTATGCGTCCATCTTTATAGAAAACTCCGACCAGGGACCTTTTCCAACTTTTGACATTAAAGTTCACTTGATAGACATTTCTTAGTCACATGACTCGTCCTGACAGTCTATCTTGAATATATCGTCAAATTGAAGGGACTCATCATTTAATACTAAACCAAGATTAAATGGAATATGAAAATATATTTCATATATGATAAATGTTCAACCCAATGTTTTACAACCATGGGCCTCAAACCCATCTTTAAAACAGTTCATGGAATTCAAAGCTATGCTTGATTTCCAGTGCTACAATGTGAGTGTTGTTTCTCACTTGTTGCATAGGTTTAGTTATCATGCTTTGCCAATCTTAATATCCTTTTCATCGAATGTTCTTCGAGATAGGATGATAAGATCTTTTGAATATGTTTATTTTGTGATCTAGTCTTTCTTGCTACAATAGTGGTTCTACGCATTTTGCAATGAAGAACCATCAAGTCAGCAGACATGTGATCTACCCAAGTTCAGTGAAGAACTCTTTAACATAAACAACCCTATTTTATTGCTTCTTAGGCAATAAGTACTTTTACTTCAACTGTATAGTTTGCTAGTGATGCTTTGTTTGGATTTACTTATCCAAGCAGTTCAAAGATATGTGGAAGACTTTCAATCTGTATCTCAGAACATAGAAATTAATGTTTAATTTCCCACGCAACAACTCATGGTCTTCAATCCATGTTGCCATTTCAAAACACGATGCTCTATAGCTTGTCCTTGCCAATGGTTAACTCTAAAGGGATCTTGCTTGATCCTTTGCCAGTGTTTATGCGTGTAGTATCAACATTTAGCATATCTTTATTTCCTTGAATCAAGAACTATTCCTATGTACTTTTTCAAGTACCATAAGTTTTTCTTGATCTCAATCTACTTGATCTTTACTTAGACCAATAGAGATTGGTATATGTTCGTTATGCCTAAAGCCATACGATACAATTTTGGCGATCCTCATATTATATCATACATGATAAATTCTTTTGCAGAATAATTCTCAATTGAATTCTATTCATGTAACTTTAGCTCATCTAGTTTCAGTAGATACTAAATCCAGCTAAATTCTTTGGCATATAACATAGGTTAAGAATCTTATTTAGACTTTTTGATGTTTAACTTAGTAAATGCATATACATAGTTCAAACATTCTTTACTTAGATTTATTCATATGGGTCGAATATCTCCAATGGAGTCTTTCGTGTTTGATTTAGTAAATGTCATTACTTAATCCAAAACAATATTCTAAGATCTTTGTAAATAGATCTTAGTACCCAATATGTACTAAGTTTCGCCTTGGTCCATCATTGATGAATAATTTCAAATCTAAGTCATTAGCATTTGAATGTTATTTCACAATAGAGAGATATGTGTGTGATACACATAAGACCAATTAAGTTTTTATGTACTCCCACTAAACTTCTTATATATATCCATAAGAATCATGTACATTTTATGAAACTAAAATACTTATTAGTTTCACTAAAATACAGTTCCAATCCCCAATTGCTTGCTTAAATTTTTACTTAGATTTCATAAGATAGCTTTCCTTTTCAAGCATTTATTTGGATCCACAAATTCTATGACATACCATGTACATAGTTTATTCCAACATTTTATTGAAGAATACGTTTTGTCATCCAATTTCCATATGTACTAATATGCAATCATTGCTTCATTTATAGACTTGAGCATTACGATTATGCACGAGGTTTCAACACAATCCATGCCATGAATTTGCTTGTAACCTTTTAGAAAGTAATCTAGCTTTGTGTGTGAACACAATTCCATGTTTGATGGTTTTTATCCTTAAAACCAATTTGCAACCAATAGGTGTTAACCTATTCTTGCAAATCAACAAATTTCAATTTAGTCATCAGAACATTGGTTATGTTTTATGGCCTTTGACCATCTAAAACATTTGAGTCTATATATGGCCTCTAACCATTTTAGAGAATCTGGGTTTCGTCATAGCTTTCTTATAAGTCACAAACTCATTAATCTACGTGATAATAGTTTGACTGCAAGTTGTAGGTTTCTTCACTATCTAATAGAAGAATCTCATAGTTTCATTGACCTGAACTCTATGTTTCTTCACTATCTAATAGAAGAATCTCATAGTTTCAGTGACTTGAACTCTATGTCTACTTGGGTATAGAACATCAAACAATAGAATATCAACAGGCACTTTGAGAGTCCTTTGAATATTCTGTTCTCCTTGAAGCACTTGTAAAGTCTTCTAAGATATGTCTATTCTTTAAAGCCACTTCTAAAGTCCTTGAAGAATAAGTGTTCGGATTTTCTGAAGAACTTCTAAAAGCCTCCGGAATGTCCGTTTATGTTTGTTGTTCGCCTCGAAGACTTTCGAGGTCTACTTTCGAGGTCTACTTTCGAGGTCTATTTTCTCCCACTTGTCATTTCGGAAACGAATCTCCAAAAGGACATTATTTCGAGCAAACAAACATTATGTTCTCAAAAATTCGTGGTAGAAACAATAACCTTGTGTATCATTTGAATAAATCACAATGAAACATATATCTATTCTTGGGCCTTAGTTTGTTGAATAACAAACACTAAGCTCCCACTGAGTTTAGCAACTCTTTAGATATATTATATATTATTGAAAAGATATTCTGAAATTACTTTTAAATAGCTTTGACGAATTTGGTTTAGTTTGGTGGTAGTTGAGCATTTTGTTTTAGAAATTATAGGAAAAGTCTTTATGATTCATCATTGATCGAATCAAGCACTAATTGACTTCGATTATTCCAACTTAGATATGCCATATCTTATGGAGCTAGATCGTGAAATTACAACACACAATCATTGATGATCATTTTTGGTCGTAAAGTAATCATAGTCATGATCTAACCTAGATCTTTATGATTTCTTGCCAAGTGGGTTTTATACTTCTGAATCTTTGAACTAGCCAAACAGATTAAAACTTATATCACATTTGAGTAAATAAACCTATATTCACTCAAATCCATGTGAAATAATAAAGTCATAAAATCTTTCTTTGGCTTTGAACTCTATTGTCTAGGCGTTCTAACAATAGTTCATATCCTTTGTTACTTTCAACAAGTAAGACTAGCTTGTCTTGAATTGATCTAGAAATCAAACAAATTTCAAAAGTCCATCAAAATAGAGCTTTTGAATGTTAATTGTTGACATGGTGTAAGCAAAAATGCCAAACATTAGTGGAACTCAAATAAAGGGGTTGATTTGAACCTAGTAAAGTTTTTTTTGTTAAAGAGTTGTTTGTTTTAATCAAGCATATTGACTCAACCCGTAAATGACCATTTCATTCAAATAAACAAAGAAACATTGTTTTTGTTTTTCTTGAATGTGAGTCTTTATGTGTTTGAAAACATAAATTTAGGTATGCTGATTATGGAACAAAATAGCCATTAAGTTCCAGCCTTGAAAGGACTTAAAACAAACTAGATGCCCCTACAACTAATGTAGCATTGCCATGCTTCATTTCCCACTTGTAGGTCATTAATGTATCCTATCTTTCATTGTTTGAGTTATTACCGAAGTAAGAACCTCAAGCGGTATATGATACCAAGGAAGTTTGATTGCTAGGTCACTTCTCTTTTAAACATAAACTTATAGGTAGAAACGGAACCGTAAATTCCTTTCGTTTGTTCCTTGTTTTCCTGTTTCTTGTACCCTTTCTTATAGTCTTAAGAATTGATTTCTCTAGTGTTGACTTTTATACATTGTTAGACATGTCCAATGTCACTCCATCAAAATTCTTACCATTTTATTTATGTTGAATATTCTGTTCAACTAGATGATCTTACCAGAAGCTTCTAAAGTTCTCTAAGCATCGATCTATTCGAATGTCTAGGGACTAGACTCATTCGAGAATTAAATGGACAAAGATATTAGGTTGTTAACCATTGGTAAAGCTGAGCGTTTAAACTCAATGCTTTATGATCTCAAAACTACATTGTATTTTGAATTCACAATCACCAATCGGTTTGCCATTCGACTTTGATACTAAAAAACAACCATAAAAGTCGATATAAGAAACGTACATTTAAATTGCTCATTTTCTCTCATTTCCGTGAATCGTTCTTGGATTCACTACCAATCGAGGAAATTTACTGTTACCTTTCTAAAAGGATTTACTGCAGTGCAAGATATTTAATTATAAACAATAATTAAAATATACATTGAAGCATGCAAAGTCTAAACATTTATCATGAATAATAACTTGAAAATTAAAGCAATCATGTAATTTAAACAAGTCATTAGCATTTCATTCGAATTTATTTTTCCGGCAGGTGTGAATAAAATGATTCCAAGACCCTTAAATCATTGAAGAATTAAGCACATTATGTATTTAGACTCAATTCTAAAATATTTTAGGTAAGCAAATCATTTGCTAATAGTCTAGAAACTACTCTTGGTTGATAGGCACGTCTAAGAACTTATTAGGTAAACCTATCCCGTTTTCCACGACATAAAAGGACTCCTTACTTATATCGTTGAGTTTCACCAAAAATAACATGTACTCACAATTATTTGTGTACCTTACCCCTTTAGGATCAATAAGTAACACCTCGCTATGGCGGAAAACTATTACTAAGTTTGATGTAAAGGTTATCCAAGTAAGTGTTATTTTGGCATCGCACCTTTTAAATCAGTTTTTTTAAAGTTTGGAACTTAATGCTCTTACTATGTTGGTTAGATTTTAAGTGAACTAAAATCCATAATCATGGAACATAATCAAGCCACAATCTCATGCATTATTAAGACATATTTAAAGCAATAAATAACTTAAAGCATGCATAAGATATAATTGTGATCTAGTATGGCCCGACTTCATCTTGAAGCTTCAACTTCAAACTCCGTCTTGAAAATGGATTGGAAACTCCGTCTTGAATTTCACCATGGGAGACGCCATTTTCTTCAAATAGGATAAACTATAATTGAAACTAATTACAACTATTTGATGGTACGCATACCATATTTTAAATTAAAAACTTTGGTGCATCAGACCAATTTTACATTCAAATTAATGGTACACAGACCATATTTTATATCCTATTTGGGCCATACTAGTCACTTTCCATAACCTGCAAAATAGTACATTTACAATATACCATTCACCCATTCATTTATCATTGAATGGCCCACATAGCTGGTTAGTAGAATATATTATGCATCACATAAATATTTGCAGCAATTAATCAAGGCTTCCAATAATCTACCAATTATTCAATCCTTATTAATTCTAATCAAGTTGTTTTAACCTTAAAGGAATGTAGACCTAATCAAGAGTTTATGACTAAAACGCTCCCACTTAAACCAAGAAATTTTAATTCAATTACTATTTAAATATGGCTAGAATAATCTTATTAATCAAAAATTTGCATTTGAAAGGAAATTTATGGATTTATGCTCAACATTGAAAATATGTTTTTCAAAAAAAAATATTTTCAAGTTACTCAAAATATATTTTGGAAATTATTTTTAATTTAGAAGAACTAAACCCAAGTTAATTTCCAACTCTTCTTATCAATTTCAATTAATAAATGAGAATCGAACCAAAACACCAAATTTCCAAAACCTTCAACCCAGACTATTTCCCAAAACCTTTTGGAAAACAATCTTTAATTTGAGAATATTTCTAACTTTTCCAAAAAATTAGGAGATCTTATTTCCAATTTTTAATTCCCTTTTCCCGCCGGAACGCCGCCCTAATTATCCTCCACCGTGGCTCCACCGTCGCGGGTGGTGGCCACCCAGCCATGGAGGTTGTTATTTTAATTTGGGTAACAATTACCTAAATTAAATTAATCTTTATTCAACTTTTGTTAAAGATTAACAATTTAATTAGGGTTTAATTATCCGAAAATAATGGCAAAAAAATTTGAATAAATTAATCTTTGTACTACCTGATATAGTACTCACACTACTTTCTTTCATTGTCAAATGAGAGAAATATCTCTTGCTTTTCAGTATGGTATGAGTAGTGGCACTGTCTGCTAAGCATAAATCTTCACCATTCATTGCTAACTGAACTTGAGGGGTATTCATGTTCTTCAAGTAAATGAAATATCAATAAGAATAACTTAATAACCGAAATTTAACAATGTCATATAAAGCCATAGTTCAAACAAATAAAATCCAAAATAAAATAACATGAATCCAAGAAAACAAAGTTTTATTCTTTAAATGACCATAAACGACTCTAAGGATTAATTATTCCCTTCAGGGGTGGTGAGGAAATCAGCAACTTCCAGGTGAGTTGTATTGCCACATTCAAAGTCACCTTCGCCATCTTTGTACACAAGATTTGTTTCTACTTTCTTTCCCTTTTGCTTTAATGATTGTTGATAAAGCTCAACCAGGTGTTTTGGTGTACGACATGTACGAGAACAATGACCTTTTCCTCCACATCGATAACATACATTGGTCACATTCTCTCTTTTATCTTTCTCTTGTTTGTTACCATCTTTATTGTCCCACTTCTGGTGGGTATACGAGTTCTTGAAAGAACCACCTCGACCTCGGCCTCGACCATATCCATATCCACGTCCACATCCACGTCCTTGACCACGTCCTCGACCACTATTATTGGCATGCTATTTTTCTTTCCCATTATGAGATGTCACATTCGCTTCAGAGAATGGAGTAGAATCAGTTGGACGTGATTCATGATTTTTCATTAATAGCTCGTTATTTTGCTCAGCCACAAGGAGACAAGATATAAGTTCAGAATATTTCTTAAATCCCTTTTCACAGTATTGTGTCTGCAGGACAATGTTATTTGCGTGAAAGGTAGAATATGTTTTCTCTAACATTTCTGCATTAGTAATTTTCTCTTCACATAACTTCAATTGTGAAGTAATTCTGAACATAGCTGAGTTATATTCACTTACAGACTTAAAGTCTTGTAGTCTTAAATGTAACCAATCATAACGAGCTTTAGGCAATATCACAGTTTTCTGGTGGTCATACCTCTCCTTTAGATTACTCCAAAGGATTTGTGGATCTTTTACAGTCAAATACTCAATCTTAAGACCCTCATGGAGGTGATGGCGAAGAAATATCATAGCTTTAGCTTTGTTTTGACTTGTTTCTTTATTTCCTTCTTTGATTGTATCACCAAGGTCCTTTGCATCTAGGTGAATTTCGGCATCTAATACCCAAGACAAATAGTTCTTTCCAGTAATATCAAGGGCCGCAAATTCGAGTTTTATAAGATTCGACATTGTTCACACTACAATTGAATATTGCAAATTAGGGCTTAGATAATAAACACATTCATATACAATTGTAGCATACATTTAGATGCAAATTAAAGAAAGCAAGAATATCTACTTTGTAGATAAAAAAAATTGCTAAAGGATCTGAATTAAACCATCAAATAATTAACACAATCTTAAATTGATGGTGCGATAATTAGTTGTTGCATAATACAATGATAAAGGAGAAGACAAAAAAATTAAACAACGATTGCAGTAACTCAAACCATTAACTCCAATCATTAGCAATCATATATATGCAAAAGTAATTAGATTGTTAAAATATAGTAGGGCTGTAATTAGGGATGATAATGGGTCGGATTTGGATCGGATCCGACAGGATCCAGACCCAGACCCTCTTTTTAAGTGGTGGATCCAGATCCGATCCAGATCCGATCCAGATCCGATCCAGATCCGTTAGGTCCAAAAAAATCAGATCCAGATCCAGATCCACTGGGGCTAATGGGTCTAGGGTCGGATCTGGGTCTTAAATGGGTCTAAGCGTATTTCTTTTTTAAAAAAATTGTCCCTCGTTTTTCTTATATTACGTAATTTTTTCGCCCATTTTTTTGTACGTAAATGTAACATTGCTTTAATAAAACCATTAAATATGGAATATTCGTTAATTTTGTTTAGGAAAAAAAATATCATATTAGCTTTGTAATACAATAAGTATTTAAAGTTTCTAATATTATTATTTATATGTCACGTCAAATAATTTTTAAATAGTTTAGTATCATAAGAACTGAATAAAGTTTAGCACATAAAGATTGGATTATATTTAATTTTTTAAAAAAATATATATATGGGTCTGTGAGTCGGATCTGGACCGGATCTGGGTCTTTAATTCTTGGACCCGGACCCAGACCCGCCCCATTGAACAAAGACCCAGATCCGCCCCAGATCCACAAGGTCTAATTTTTTTGGACCCAGACCCTAAAAAATGGATCGGGTCCAATCAGATCTGGGTCGGGTCTTGGACCCATTGCCATCCCTAGCTGTAACCCGCCAAACATTAAAATTCAGGAGGTGTTTGGTACGGTGATTTTTAGGGCTGGAAACGGAATTAAATAATGGTTACCGTTACAACTTGTTTGGTATAGAGGTTTGGTAACCGTTACCGTTTTCTAAGGGTAATTAATTCCCTTATTTTGTTTCTGCTGCTAACCCTACAGTAACCGTTACCATTTTCCCTCAAACAATCGTTCGCCGCTTCCATTTCTCTCCCTCTCTTTCTCTCTCTTCTCTCCTCCTCCCTCTCTGTTGAATTTCGCCCCCTCTCCGCGGATCTCACAAGTTATTCGCTTCATCTTCATCGATTTTCCGATCAAACGGTATGATTTATGGCCTCTTCTTCGCAACTTATTTGATTATTGTTTCCTTTTTTTTGATTCATCGGCTAAATCTTCGAAAATTTCATCAAAATTTATAATAATATTTGGATTTGGTGATTATTTGGACCCAATTTTTGGAAGTAGATCAATTTTTTTAATTCAATTTTTGGATACAATTTGATTAATTTTTGGATTTGGCCGTACATGATTATTTAACTTTGTAATGGAACATTTGTGATTTTTATAAATAAAGTTGGGCATTTGAGATGATTTTAGTAAACGACTCAATTCCCATAATCATTATTGTTGGTGATTAATTTTTGGATTTTTGGATTTTGATCGGTGATCTCGTTTCCCAGAATTTTGGGTATTTTTTATGGTGGCTTTCGTAGTCATTATTGTTGGTATGGATTTGGTTTAGTTGTATTTTGCTGGTATGGATTTGGTGTTGTATTTTGCTGTCCCATCAAATTATATTTGTTAGCCTAGTATTATGTGGAGGAGTTTCAGGTGGGATTAGGAAACAACCCAATCTTACTAGTCCAATCCCACTTTCTTTTGCAGAAAAGTGTATTTTAGTTGCTGGAATTTTTTGGCCTTGATATATTTATGTTGTAATTTATCTATGTAGTCACATGTTTATTATTATTGCTTCACTTCTAGGTTGAGGTAAATGTTATTATATTTGCTAATCTTATTATCAGGCATCTAAAAGTAACGCATCAATTAAATAATCAGGCAAACATGATTTGTAAATCTCATAGCCGCAGTTCGCAATATACTCAATACCATATAGTCGCCAGTATACTAACAACTTTTCAATCATAGTTAATCGCTATAATCGTAAGTATATGTGTTATATCAATTTTAAATTTCAATAATAAGATTAGCAAATATAATAACATTTACCTCAACGATGGATGACTTCCTTTGTTACTCGTCTGCTCAGTCGGCTAGGATTTGATGCTGATAACGTGTTATAAATAAACAGGAGAGAATAAGAGAGAGAATAGTGTTGTTTGTATTATTTCATATAGTACCGGGTATATATATAGGATACAATAGTTAGGGTTTTATTGAATCCTAGAATATTCCGGAAATATTAACAGGGGCATAATGGGTATCTGTGCAAGTATAAGGGACGACTCGAAAAAGAAAACGATCCGTGTATTAAGTGACAGAGGAGTACAAATTTAAGTTTCCTAGGTAATTGCGAAATGAATTTCTCTCTCCTCGGGCTCCAAAACGCATGAGTCGTATCTGTTGTGCATCTCCTTTCTTCTCTTAGAACCCTAACTTCTCTCCTCCGACCAAATCTAGTCGGCGGTGCCTCTGCCAACCATCTCTTCTTCTCTGTTGCCGCTATTCTCGGTAATATCTATTTTGTATCGACTTTTTGGATTTTCTATTGATTTTAATTGTGTTTTTATTGATTCGAAAAGGGTTTTATTTATAATTTCTGATATGATGGTTTCAATTTGTTAAATGTATTCTGTTGGGTTTTTGTTTTGGTATTGTTTACTATGTAATTAGTCTATACCTACTTATCATCCTACCTGAATGCTTGTGTTAGAGTTGCTTGAATTATATAATGGTGTTTACTTTGATACTGTTGAACTATTAAGGAAGCTCAGGTAGAAATTTTCGCTGGGTAGTGGGTAGAGGATAGCGAATGTTGCTCTACAACGCCCATTTAAATGTGTTACAATTTCTTAGCTAGAATCTTGAGAATTTGGCCAAGTGTTGTTTATATATGTCAGATTATCGAACAAGGTTCTTTTTAGTTCTAGCCACTAGATTATTTGACCGGAATTGATAGTTATATTGTCCCAAAACCTAATTAAGTAGGGTATGTTTGGAAATCTAACCCAAAATCTAATTCTACTAGGGAATTTGCAAACATCTTTATGCAGTGTAGATTATTATATTTTGATGTACCATCCGTTCGTTGTTGATTAATTGAGGCCTACTATAGATCAGCGTAAAACCTCCACCGTAATTAGTTTGATATCTAATTTGCAACACTCTGTTTAAAATGCAGGTATATTTCCCTTGAAGTATTAGGATGATTATACTAATGAAATGTCAAAAGTTTACTTATGGGTGAGATCGGGCATAAGTTTGTTGCAGTTTCATATTTTCCATTTGGTGCGGTTGTTTGGTAGTTTTGATTAGGCTTGTGACTGTTGCGAGGTTGGATGTACATATCCAGAACGGAGTCGATCTATCACGTAAAGTAGTATGTATTAGAAGATTTTAGACTGGATTGATGCATGTCCTTGCCAGAAACTTAGACGAGGTTCTTATATCAGGAGAAGAATATCATTTGCTTAATTTCTCGAGTAATGCAATAAGTTAATTTACTAGACTTTTTCTTGGAAAGGTGAGACCTTGTTCTCATCCAATCTATTGATAGTTTTAATGGTAAGTTGATGGATATAGTCCTTCTCGGAGGGGGTTTATTCTAATGTTATTTATGAGTATTTAATCATATTATCCTCAAGGCTTCAGGAGGTATAAAATGGTCACGGCTAATGGTTTCAAGACAAAATCTATGCCCAAGATCCCCTCTTTAGTCTTCTATACCTTACCGACGTTTGGATATTTTTAGAGAATGGAAAAGAATTATTCTAGTAACCTGCTTGATGGAATATGACTGAACTTCTCTCTAATTACCGGGAAAGATTTGGGTAATAGTTAGTGGCGATTGTGTTGAAAAGGATAAATTAAGTGTCTTACATGCAATATGATAATGGTATAGATGTGGGTGTAAGTGTTAGTAGAATCATTTGTGGTAATAATAGGAACCCGTTTCGTTCGTACCCGGTTCGTGAACCGGATCGCCAGAGGTGAAGAACCTGAATTGAGCATAAGTTTGTTGCAGTTTCATATTTTCCATTTGGTGCGGTTGTTTGGTAGTGTTGATTAGGCTTGTGACTACTGCGAGGTTGGATGTACATATCCAGAACGGAGTCGATACATCACGTAAAGCAGTATGTATTAGAAGATTTTAGACTGGATTGATGCATGTCCTTGCCAGAAACTTAGACTAGGTTCTTATATCAGGAGAACAATATCATTTGCTTAATTTCTCGAGTAGTGCAATAAGTTTACTAGACTTTTTCTTGGAGAGGTGATAAGACCTTTTTCTCATCCAATCTGTTGATAGTTTTAATGATAAGTTGATAGATATAGTCCTTCTTAGAGGGGGTTTATTCTAATATTATTTATGAGTATTTAATCATATTATCCTCAAGGCTTCAGGCGGTAGAAAATGGTCACGCCTAATGGTTTCAAGACAAGATCTATGCCTATGACTGAACTTCTCTCTAGTTACCGGGAAAGATTTGAGTAATAGTTAGTGGCGATTGTGTTGAAAAGGATTTGGGGGGGTTGGTTGTGGCAAGGGCCAGTGTTACCCGCTTCGTGGTGCGTGGCCTCGAACCGCGAACCTGGTTCGCTGTTGTTCGTGAACCGGATTGCCTGAGGTGAAGAACCCGAATTAATATCTTCGTCCCGAATTCAAAACCCTAGATCTGGCGATTGAAGGTCGGGGAAGAGAAGAGAAGAAAAAGTATATTGGGGCTTTTGGTGGAGAAGGAAAATCGAGATAAAAGCACTCGATAATTCTTATTTTGTTGATGAATAGTCTTCTTCTTCATACTCAGCCATGGCTGCTCCGAGTCTTTGACGCTCATCGATTGTTTTACTTTTTTTCTTAAAGCTTTTGTATTGTTGCCTTGTTGGTAGGAGTGATGGGCCTGGCGGCCTACATATATTTTTCTTTTAGTTATTTTTAAAAAAATTAAAAAAAGACTAGGGTTGGGATATTGGGAAGTGGTAACAACCCACGTGAATGCGTGATAACTCCTTTCACACACATCTTTCACATTGTCCACCCTTTATTTGTTTATTTTTTGTTTGTTTTTTCATTTTTTAAAATCTATTGCTATATATTAAAAGACACACTAGAAATGACACCATGTCATTTCCTGGTGCTTCATGTGTTAATTTTTTTAATTAAAAATATTTGATATTGTTACTTAAATGGAAAGAATTTAAAAAAAAAAAACAAATAAGAGTATTACAGATTAGGAAAAGATCACATAATTTACAAATAAAAATCAATTGCATTAGAAATTGTATTATAGCAAGAATCTAAAATAATATTCTAATACTGATTTAAATAATATATAGTGAGAATAAAAATAATCTAAATATTTTTTTGCTATGAAAGATTTCAAAATGTATGAAAACCTGAAACTCGATCAAATATTCGGTCTATAAAATAGGATACCCGGACCGATATAGATAATGAATCAATGAATCAGATACTTGGTCCGAAAATTTGAGTATCAGGTACGGTTGCAGATACAATTCTAAAAACAACGGTTAATAGATCTTGATAAATAAAAATTCTGGCTTAAATATTTTAGTTGAAATCTTAAACTTCTAAAATGACACTAATCATTTTATAATTCGAATAAATGGAAAAGGGTAATTTTCTCTTATTCTCTCATCTAACACTGACAAAACCTAATGGTTTTTTAAAAAATTAGTTTATCACGAAAAAAACAATTATTTATTAACATCTGTGAATTGCACGGGACCTGACCTAGTTTTTTTTTAACGCTTTCACATTCTGTCACCCTTTATTTGTATGTTTTTTATGTTTAATTTTTTATAAATTGATTTTTTATTAAAAAATTGCCGGTTATTATAAACGTTCAGGCTTCTTTAAAGGTTGTGTTCCGTGTAACATTGGCAAGGGTAGTTCGATGGGGAATACATTTTTAAAAACTTGTCAAAACACTAGAGGCAGCTGTGATCATAGATCATAAGTACTTGGATGGCTGGTTCACTCTGCATAGACATGTCAAAGAGGTTGGTATTATTACTTTGTCAGGTTCAAGTCAGTTACTGGGTTGGTCATGTCAATTTTAGGTTCGAGGTTGGTTTATGGTGAAGTGCGATCATTCTTCATTTGGGTCAGGTGCAGGTGGCGAAAGTGTCATAATTCAAATTAATTTTTAGTTTGGGAACCCAACGTATACCAATGTTCAGCCAATATACAGTGCTTGTGTTTGTTCTGTTTTCTCATTTGAAGGCGAATAAATTCTCGTGTATTGTTTTACTTCTAATTTCTGTCAATCCTGAATTTAGTCAGATCAAATGGATTCAGCCAATATACAGTGCTTGTGTTTGTTCTGTTTTCTCATTTGAAGGCGAATAAATTCTCGTGTATTGTTTTACTTCTAATTTCTGTCAATCCTGAATTTAGTCAGATCAAATGGAAGCAAGATATTTCAAAATTCTAAGGCTATTAGGAACTGGTTACAAAGCCAGAGCTGAAGCAGAAGGTCGTTTGTTGTGCCTAAAACTAGGTTACAGCCATGAAGTTGAGTTACCAGTTCCACCTACTGTTCGTGTCTTCTGCTTTAAACCCGACGTAATTTGCTGTGCTGGGATTGACAAGGCAAGAACACATCAGTTTGCTGCCGCTGTTCGAAGCATTAAACCCCCTGATTCATACAAAGAGAAAGGTATGCGTTACAAGGATGAAGTCATTAAGTTGAAGCCTGGAAAGAAGGATAGATTGAAGTAAAGAGGTTTGGTTTTTGGTCTAGAAGAAAATGTATCTGCACGTTGCTGTCTAAGTTGGGTTTGTAGTTGGAATCCTATTGTTAAAGTATAAAACTGTTTAGGATTCACAAGCATTTCCAGGACAGCATATTGTTTATGTTGAATCTCTTTGAGACGGGCTCGAATAATGTTTACCTTTGAATCATTCATGTTGCATATTTTACTGCAAAATTTGAAGTTCCTACAAGATAAGAGTAGTACTAAAATGTTGCCTAGGGGCTTGCTCTTAGGTCGTGCTTTGTGTTTTGAAGACCGAACTGTTAACTCAATTAAGCCTTTTGACATGCTAGCTTACAGCGCTTTCTTGAACATTTCTGGAAGCAATGCTGTTTGAAATCCACGTCGCCTATTACCTGTTCATTATGCATTTGAATCGGTTTTCTTTTCCAATTTTTCTATTGAAACTTGGTAGGCCAGGTATCCAAAATGGAAGGTTGCTAGTTCTGGATGTCGTGTCTAAGGGCCTAAGGCATGCATATGACGCCATTAGGGAAGGGGTATGTGTAATTACAAGCTTTTATATAAGGCGGTTTTACACAAAAGATCACATTGGTGTCATATAAGTTAATCACTGGAACTAATTAGTTAATCACTGTAACTGATTAGTTAAATGCTGAAACCAATTAGTTAAGCAATATAACTAATTAGTTAAACACTAGAATAGTTAGTTAAGCAATGGAACAAATTAATTAAGCAGTGGAACCAACTAGTTAACCAAACAAAATGGTCTTTCCGGTAAGACGGTCTTACCAAAAAGTAGCCTGCAACCTGTGAAATCTACTTTCCATAGCTAAGGAAATAATTATGTGAAATATTACGACCTAAAAAGTCTGAAGGCGATTTTCCTGGTTTTAGGCCCTGTTTAGTTCACCTTATTACTTATTTCAGATCTAATCAGATCAGAACAGACCAGAACAGACCAGATCAGATCAGATCAGAAAAAATAAGTTCAGATCAGATCAGATTAGAAAAAATAAGTTTAGATCAGACCAGATCAGATCAGATCAGATCAGACTTTTATTATTATTATTATTATTATTATTTATTATTATTATTGGTATATGTTTATATCATTGTTATTATATTTAATATTTTATTACTATTATTGCTTTAATAAAAAAATGATAATATCCAGATCATAATTGATCTGTACAGATCATGTCCAGATCATGTTCAAATCTGCAGAGATCTTGTCTACATCAGAACCGATCCTTACAGAACCAATATATGTTTAGATCAAAACCGATTTGTACAGATCATGTCCAGATCAGAATCGATATGTCCAAATTATAACTGATCTATATATCGACTATGTACAGATTATGTTCAGATCAGAATTGATCTGCAAAGATCATGTCAGATCAGAACTGGTCTGTACAGATCATGACCAGATCAGAACTGATCTGTATAGATCATGTCCAGATCAGAACTGATCTATACAGATAATGTCCAGATCATGTCTAGATCAAAACTGAAATTTACATATCATGTCCAGATTAGAACTGATTTGTACAGATCATGTCCAGATCATAACTGATTTGTACAGATCATGTCCAGATCAGAACTGATCTGTACAGATCATGTTCAGATCATATCTAGATCAGAACTGAACTGTACATATCATGTCCAGATCAGAACTAATCTGTACAGATCATGTCCAGATTAGAACCGATCATGTCCGGATCATAATTGATCTGTACAAATCATGTCTAGATTAGAACCGATTTGTACATATCATATCCAGATCAGAACTTATATGTCTAGATCACAACCGATCTATCTAGATCATGTGTTCGTCTATCTAATATAAGGAATATTTAAATCATGAGCAAAGTCAAATAAATAATAACAATATTATAAATTTGTGTAACATTTATTTTACACGTAAGTCGTTCAATATTAATAAATGTAGATTTTTGTTTAAACTTAATTCTGAAGAATCAGATCAGATCAGATCAGATCAGATCAGATCAGACCAGACCAGACCAGACCAGATCAGATCAGACCAGACCAGAACAGATCAGAAAAAATAAGTTCAGATTAGATCAGATCAGAAAAAAATAAGTTCAGATCAGATCAGATCAGATCAGGAGAAATAAGGTGAACTAAACAGAGCCTTAGTAGCTATTCATATATGTTTGGTTCAATATAGTAGCTATGCATATCTGTTTGGTTCAAAGATTGTGTTAAAATGGAATCTCAACCTAGGCTGCGAAATTCATCATCTTTGCAACTTAAATTAGCCAACAACTTATTTGAATTTACCTCTACTAATTTGAGACTTTTCTTAATTTAATTGAATTTATTTGAATTTACCTCTACTAATTTTTGTTGAAAAATAAATAAATTATACTTCGTATGTGTGTGCAAATGTATGTAGTTGCATATAGCCTGCATTTAGAGTAATTCCTATTTCCATGTCTTTCTTTGATTGTTTTATAGGTTTTTATTCACCTTATTTCATGGCATGCTAGAGTGACGCACCTAAATTCAGACCCCTTAATCCAAAAGAGAAAAGAACCGCGATCTTGAGGATCAAAAGTTGCCCCGAGACCTTCTTAGTTCTCCTTCATTTCACCATCGGGGACTCACAAGAGAGGGGGGGGGGGGTAGAAGAGAAAGTTCCCAGCAAAATCAGTCCAAGCACTAATGGTAAAAAGGCTTGTGGAGGTGGGCTTTTAGGCCTTGTTGAGATGGACATGAAGGAAATGTGTCATTCACCCAAGGTGCATTAGAACCTACAAGGTAGTTTAATACCAAGGTTCAGATTAATTAAGGAATAATTAATCAATTAAGATCAAGTGATTGGAACAACTAGTTGGAGCAATGTATCCGATCAGTGAGTTCTAATCCTTATTAGGCTCACTACTTACTCTTGACCGAACCTACAAGGTCACACTAATGAAATATAACAGATCGCCAGGTTAAATGAATCGCAAATTAATTTAACGGCTAATCGAGAATTTAGTTTGGAAAACATAAATATACGATAAATCATTGGAACATAATCATATATCGTATCACGTATTTCGTCGGCCAGGCCGGACGAATAATCGTATCTTACGACATTGGATCGTTAAGTTCTATACGATAATATTGGCCGCAAGGCCTATCGTACGCATAAGAGGGAGCTGCCAGCCCACGAGCCAAGCGCACAAGCCCATGGGTGTAGCAACGACACGCATAACAAGCGCAACAACACACAACCCATGGCCATGCAGCTTGGCGCGCGCGCGGGATGGAGCTCAACAACAGCGCACAATTGCTGGCTTGGGGGCACCTAAGGCCCAGCCCTTGCGGGCTGCTTGTGTTGGCCGGCTGAAGGTTTCAAGCCTTGGTCGGTTGACACATTCTTTGCCTAAGGTTATATTCTAATAAACTAAGTGTGTTTTTCCACATAACTAAAAAATCTCAATTTAACCCTAGAGCATACGAAGAACTCTAATTCTCTTTGTGCCTCCAAGAGTAAGATTTTACCAAAGGTCAAAATACCTTGTGGGAGTTCGAAGCTAACGGAATCAAGGCGGATCTGAACGTATCAGTGGACTGTAGAGAAACTACACTTGGAGTTCTCGATTGTGTTCGTAAGGCTAGTGGGAGTACAAGAATCAAATGTATGTTACATTTAACTTATAATTTTACATGTGATTCTTGAATTGGTGATTGTTTCTGCTTTGTTAATTAAATTAGCATTAAATCCCAACAGTGGTATCATAAGATTCAGGTTTTAAAGTATATTTTAATGTATTATTCATGATTTATTATTGTCAAAATTTTCTGCCATTTTATCGGAAAATTTTCGGATTATTGGATGAATCGGTGAAAAATTAATGTTACCAAAAATGTCAGATTTCAAAGTTTCCTTAGTGTTTTTTGGTGGAAACGACGTTCTAATCATAGATCATGGAATCCCTCCCCATAATTCTAAAATTCGGCCTCTATGGTAGACGTTTTGAGGGTTTTTCATTTCCAAATAATTATATCATGAATAAATTCGCCTTTAAAAATTAATTATGATGACTAATCAATATATAATTAATTGTGGATTGTCTTACTGGTTTAATGTAATTATTATGAAGTTTTAACATTAATTTTTTGGCTTAATTATAATTGTAAAATCTAATTCCGGAAAGCCTAAATTTTTTAATTTTTGGATCGAAAGTTAATTGGATAGATTGGTTAGATCTGAAATTTTGCTTAGGCGAGTAGGGGAATATGTTTTCATTGATAAATGGCTCATTTAAAAATTCCAAGATTAAAATTTTGATTGGATTTGTTAATTTTATTCGATCACCTAAGCCAAAATTATAAAATTTAATTATTTGGAATATTTTAAATTGTCAAATTAAATTATCTAATGATTCGAATATTTTGTTCACTGGATTCATTCATTAAATTCGAACATATGTTAGCCTAGATTTATTGTTTTCATTAATTGGATTTTGTGAAACTACAATAAATCACCCCACTTTAATCATTTTTCGTAATAATAACAATTGCATTTGTTAAAATTATAAAATTTGAATCGTGTAACTCTTCATTTTAGAAAAAAAATCGGATTTTAGTTTCGTTGGACGAGCAAGACACTCGCACAAGGCGAGAGCTGCTGTCTGCACAGTGCCGCACACGAGCAAGGGCTGCCCTGCTGTGCGCGCATGGGAGAGACGAAGGGAGGCAGACATGCATGCAGGAAGGCGCTTGGACGCGCAGGCCTACTACTTTCCGTGTGCGGTGCGCTGGGAGAAGCCAGCAAGGCGAGCGCGCATAGCACTGCTTCCACAACGAGTGCCAACGAGGACATGCTCGCGCATGGGCTGCGACAACGCGGCTGGTGCTGTAACAACCCCGATTTACTAACTATAAATAAATAAGAAATAATATATACTTTATTAAAATTTCAGAAGCTTACACCTAAATCGGAGGTATCACCGCCACACTTGACCACATTGTCAAGAGCTAAGCTAGGCTTACAAAACTCAAACTATTACAACTTGATTACTAGGTGATCTATTTACAAATGTACAACTGAAAAGACTAAACGATAACACTTGAGGTCCTTCAACTTGAACTGCGGTCCTTCACGATCAATCTGCTCCATTTATCTTGACTGCTCACCATAGAGGACAAATTCCAAAAGGTTCGTCGCAGGGCCACCATAAGAAAAAGACATGGCCGCAAACACACATAGCAAATATACACACACGTCAGCAAAAAGCCGAGTAATCACCTGTTACAAACGAAACATACTAATATAGAATAATAAAGGCTCATGTAACCAATGTAGTATGAAATTACATTTCAAGTATGATCCCAAAGATAACTAACTCCATACTCTATAAATACTATAGATCTTCTCTTTAGTTGAACCTCAAATATATTGATATGATCTTTCCCTCTACTAAACGTACTCAAACCAATAAGTGACATGTTTGCTCTTTGTTCTATACCTATCCTTGGACATGAGTAATTTGAATAAATAAACCAAGAAGTATAAAAACTTGAAACTCTCAATAGCTACTAGAAAGACTCTTTGAGTCTAAGGTCACTTTTGGAGCCAAATCCCACTTTTGGGGAGATTAAGAAAAATAAAGATTGTATATTACTCCTCTACTAATGGTTATGATCTCCTTACCAACATGCCAAGGACAAAGATCTATAACATTGAGCCTCAAACCAATAATATAACTGTTATTTTCGACCTTCTCATAATATGATCAATATGGTCGAGACCTATTACGGATTAATAAATTAAGTACTTATGAATGGCACAAAAGTTCCCAAATATAATTGTGGCTCAGGCTATATACTACTAACTCTTTTCGGCAATTTCACTAATGCCCAATTACGAATTTTGGTCACTCACAAAATAGAATACGATCTAATCCTCAAAGTACTCTAAACTCATCCTTCATAGCCAAAGCATACTCTCACTTACACCATAATACTAACATCTATATAAACTATAAACAATATAAAGCAAACCAATGACAAGAATGGGATTGCAATGTTGATCGCACAAACAGAGCGTAGTACATAATTTGAACATACAGTAGAAACTTTAATAACACAACGAAATCTATAATCGAACAATACATTATTAATACAACTCCCATACTATAGGCAAACATCTCCAAATAATAAGCGCGATTATGCATAATAATTAATATACACAAACAACATGAAAAGATTAGATGCGCATGATTACCTTCCGAATAAAAGTTAAAGTAAAATAACCTACGAGACACACACTGCTCCGATTTCTTCGATTTGACATTCCACTCGCAAAGATGGAGTATGAATTTGATAAATACTCTGTATACCCGTAGGAATTATATGGATAAATTGACTTTGATAATAATAAATGAAGTAATAAGGGCATATGATTTGTGTTGCTTTCTATGATGAATACGAGGATGATGGCATGATATCATCATGATCATAGGAAGATAATTGGTATATGATACTTGATTTTCTTATTTGCACGAACAAACACAAAAGGTGGAGAAAAGAAAGAACGGCTGCGCCGATTACACCAATTTCTTTTATAAAATAATTAGGGTTTATATATGGGTATTTATAACTCTCATAAGAGTCCTATTAATAGTAATATAGTGTTTTAAAACTATCTGAAAATATTAAAAGAGACTAACTAAAAACGGAAATAATTATATTTTGACTATAAAATATATTTTACAAAATTATAAAACATTGGGGTATACAATCTATCTCCCTTCAAAGAAGTTTCGTCCCAAAACTTAAAATTAGAAAAATATAGAATATTACAGGTGCACACTGCAACCAGCGAATGGCCTTGAGGCCACATTTTGCTTGTGCGGTGGGCTGCTGCGCAGAGTAGTGCGCCCAGCCCACGTTGCATCGTTTTGTGAAATTTCTCTTTGTTTTGATTCAAGGCCTTATGTTTGGGCTTTGGGCTTATTGTTGCATGTACGGCTAACGACTTGGAATTTTTTTTTATTCACTTATTTGGGTTGTGCCGTAAGTTTTAATATTTAAAATAAAAGTTCAAAGGTTTAATGGTTTAAGTGGGAGCCTTTCATTGAAAATTTTAAACTAATTATTAATTATTTGTAGGACGATCACTATTAATTAAATAAATATTTAATTCGAATATAATTAAGGATTAATAATTTGAAATTGATTAATCCTTTTAGAGCGTGTCTACACGAACATTATTTTAATTAATCATGTAAATTTCAATTGGGACAGTTCGAGATGGTTCCTCTAGATCTAAGACTATGTCATAATGTGCTCCATTGTTATTCGCCTTCACAGTGGAAGAGATGTCAGGCATTGATCCTGCAGTGGCAGTGCACAAGCTAAATGTATATAGTGCTATGAAACCAGTACGACAGAAGAAAAGAAACCACGGCGAAGCTAGAAATTTAGCCGTCGTCGCTGAAGTACATAAACTGATGGATGTCGGCTTCATACGCCCATGCCAATACCCTGACTGGGTAGCCAATGTAGTGCTGGTCCCCAAGCCGAATGGGACGTGGAGAATGTGCGTCGATTACACTGACTTAAACAAGGCCTGCCCAAAAGAAAATTTCCCACTGCCAAAAATTGACCGGCTTGTCGACTCCACGGCAGGGCACGCAATGATGAGCTTCATGGACGCCTACTCTGGATTCCATCAAATCCCCTTGTGTCTTGAAGATCAAGAGAATACGTCGTTTGTCACAGAAGAGGGCTTATATTGTTACAAAGTAACGCCGTTCGCCCTAAAGAATGCACAAGCCACTTTTCAACGCTTAGTGAACACAGTCTTCGCAAAACAGCTCGGAAGGAATATAGAAGCCTATATTGATGACATGATAGTAAAAAGCAAATTGCGAACGTCCCATCTCGATGACTTAAGGGAGACTTTCGAGACTCTTCGTGCATATCAAATGAGACTCAATCCCAAGAAGTGCATCTTTGGAGTCACTTCTGACAAGTTCCTTGGGTTTCTCATTGATGAAAGAGGCATTGAGGCAAATCCTGACAAGGTGCAAGCAGTAATCACTATGACGTCCCCAAAAACAGTTAAAGACGTTCAACGTTTGACTGGTTGTTTAGCCGCCTTGGGACGTTTTCTATCCAGAGCTGGGGATAAATGTCACTACTTCTTTAGCACCATAAAAAAGGTTACCTAGTTTGAATGGACCCCGCTGGCGAAGCTGCATTTCTCCGTCTAAAGGAACACTTGCACACCCTGCCGCGTCAAGTTAGTCCTCTCTAAGGGGAAGTCTTATGCATATATCTCGCCATCCCGGATAACACTCTGAGTGTCGTCCTGCTCACTGAAAGAGAAGGGGTACAGTTACCCGTTTACTTCATAAGCCATGTGCTACAGAATGCCGAGCTCAAGTACTCCACTGTTGAAAATTTTGGCTTAGCATTGTTCTTGGCCAGCAAGAAGATCCGCCCCTACTTTTTGGCTCATCGACTGATAGTGTACACAGATCAACCCTTAAAACGGTCGTTCACCAACCTAGAAGCGTTCGGAAGAGTGCTCGACTGGGCAATCGAACTCAATGCATTCGACATCTCATATGAACCCAGGAAGGCGATAAAAGGGCAGACATTCTCTGACTTCATTGTAGAAATGACTAGGGCCGTTTACATGAAAAATGACAAGAAACATGGGATAGTTCATGTGTTTGGGTCCGCCACCCAAAATGGGTGTGGAGCAGGCATCATCAGAGAATCACCAGAAGGGGACATATATGAGTATGCCATGCGTTTCAATTTTCAGGCGCCGAACAATGAGGCTGAATACGAAGCTCTGATATGTGGAATCCAAATGAGCAAGGCAGCAGGAGGAGAAGAAATTTTGGCCTTATCTGACTCTCAGCGAATCGTCAGTCAGGTGAATGGAGAATATGAAGCAAAGGACGACGCCATGATAAAATACTTGGAAATCATCTGTCAAGAGATACAACCGCTGACTGGTTTTGAGGTACGACATATACCCCGGGCTGAGAACAACAAAGCGGACGCTTTGTCCAAATTGGCCAGTTCCGCATCCTGCGACACCCCACGGCATGTATTATGGGAGGTAAAACAAACTAAAAGCATCGATGTCATAAAAACGACTGTCTTAGACCGGACGACTGATATGCATGTTTTATATAGTATTTTTACCCCCGTCCCTTAGTGCTTTTATGTGTCAAACGTGCTCTTAGGAGCCGTTTCTAGTACTAATGTGTGTTATTGAGTGTGCCTTGAGTTTCAGGTTTGATTATGAGAAATTGGTCGTTTTAGACCCGTTTCATTGTTGATCTAGGCCACTATATGAGTCCGAGAAGTTCGGGACCTCCATCGTCGACTTTCGGGAGCCTTGGATGCTTATGGTTGAGCCCCGGGAGTTAGACTCAGTGATATGGGCGAGCTACATTGAAGATTGCAAATCGCCCAGGAAGCTGTGGGCGAAATGCAACCATCGGGCGAATTTATAAGCAATATGGAATCATCAACGCGTGCCCGATCGGGCGCATCTCGCCCGATCCGGATCGGGCGGTCAATCTGGAGGCTGTACGGAGAGTTCACAAACCGCCCGATCGGGCGGATTTTGGCCCGATCGGGCCGACTATCGAGTGGATGCCCCAGCACTTATGCGCGAGTTTTATTTCCGTTTTTTGGGCTTTATTTTGGGCAAACTATATAAGCAAGCCTTAATTGTTTTTAGAGAACACCTTTTATTTTTAGTTTTGAACCTTGAGTTTATTTTCTTAGCTTATTATTCTCTCAAATTTGTTCCAATACTTAGTTTTATTTTCAATCAAAAATTCAAGCTTTCATTATTCATTGTTCTTCAATTAGGTTTTGCTTCTTGCTTTAATTTATCTTATTGCTTGATCATGTTTTCTATTATGTTAATTGCTTTGTTATTTATTATCATGAGTGAGTAGTTTAATTTCTAGGGTTTAGGGGATCCATGAATGCATGATTGGGATTATATGTGGACTTGATTAATTGATTGATTGATTATAATGTCTATAGCTTATTATTATTGCTCGTCAATTCTGTTCGACCGGACTATTTTGATTTGAGTTTTATTAACCTTAGATTATGCGCCGAGAGGTATAAATCTGATGTTTTTGGTTTGTGGCTATTAGATAGGAATTATTTCTAGTACGTAGCGAGAGCCCGCTAGTTGTTCTATCCTAAGGAATTCATAAGATTCGAGAGATGCATGTTTTCCTAGTTATGATTGTTAATTGATTGTTATTGTCCGTTGTCCAATCCCGGTCTGCATTTATGGTGAACCGCTGCCCTAGATTCCTTTAATATTGTTATCTTCCGATTTGATTATTTGGTTTAGTTTAATATACAAACCAATCCAATTCTTGTTACCAATAGTCTAGATTAGTCTTTTAATAGTAGAAAGAACACTGTTTCCCCATGGATACGATCCCTGCTTCCCTTGCTATATTTTTAGTTGGTGAACGTTAGGTTTATCTTTGATAGGAGTGCGATTTAGCCTGTCAAATTTTGGCGCCGTTGCCGGGGAGACGGTTTTATTTTCTGTTGTTGATTGCTTATCCTAGATTATTGTTTGTTACTACTCAAGGAACTCACGTTCCTTGAGACCGGATCTCACATTGTTTTGTAGTCTTTGTCTATGCCCAGGACCGTAGGTACTAGTAATCTTACTCCATTCGATCCTGAGCCCGAAAGAACCTTTCGTAGACGAAGAAATTTCATTGCACAGTGTGGGAATTACTCTGATTCTGATCATAATATTGGCGATCTTTTTCCTTCAGATACAGATTCAGTTTCAGAGATAGAGATGGGTGACGAAAATCTGATACCGCCACCTACCCCACGGCTTACAGACTATTCTAAGCCAAGTCTGTCCGTGCTATCAAAGGCGATCATGCCTTCTATTGCAGCTGAGACCTTCAAGATTGAGCCTGCATTGATTAACATGATCGAGAGACGCCAGTACGGTGGGGAACCAGGTGAAGATCCGAATCTTCACATTCAGTCCTTTATCCAATATTGCTCCACCATCAAGCAAAAGGGATTGACTCCGGAGCAGACTATGGAGATACTTTTCCCGTTCTCTTTGAGTGGGAAAGCTAAACTGTGGATTAATGGGTTGAATCGGGCGGCTTTGAAAATCAATAATTGGGAATCCTTGGCTCTTGCTTTTTATGTTAAATATTTTCCACCTGAGAAAACAGCTCGTCTGAGGGGTCAGATATTAGGTATCTCACAACAAGCGGATGAGAGTTTGTTCGAGGTTTGGGAGAGATTCAAGGATTTGCAAAGAGAATGCCCGCACCATGGTTTGGAAGATTGGTTCTTGATTCAGCAGTTTTATAATGGTCTGGGCAATGAGTCTAGATGTTTGTTGGATTCAGCTGCCAGTGGGAGGTTCATGCAACTTGAGGTGCCTAGAGCTATGGAGGTGATTGAGGAGATAGCCATTCACAATGCCCAGTATGGAAATCCTAGAGGTCAATCTAACAGGGGTGGTAAGCATGATTTAAATTCTATTGAACAATTAACTGCCCAATTGACTGCTTTACATTATAAGTTCGATAATATGCAAGCGGCCAATGCTCAATCTGCCCAACCTGTTAGTGTAGCTGCTATGAGTGCCCAACCTACTACTATTTGTGAAAGTTGTGGAATGTCTGGTCATTATGCACAGGAATGTAGAAGCTCTATTGAACAATGTAATGCATTTCAATCCTACAAACAAAACAACCCATTCTCCAACTCTTACAATGAGGGCTACAAAAATAACCCCCTGCTTTCCTACAGGAGCAACAATATCCAAAACCCTCACCAAGTTCAACATCCACCACCACAACCATATCAACCCCCACACCAACAATCTTACCAACCCCGAAACAACTACAACCAATAGTCTAGTGGGCCACCTGGGTTCTCTAGACAACACACATCACCCCCACAACCACAACCTCAAGCCACACAGCCTGACCCTATGCTAGTAGAGATGAGAAACATGATGCTACAAATGCAAAAATCTCTAAGTGAAAAGGATGCAAAAATCGATGCTCTTACTGCTGATAACAAGATCATTGATACACAGTTGGCACAGATGGCTAATACTATTGCAGGGAGGCCACCAGGTCAACTTCCTTCACAGCCCGAAAATAGGGAGACTGCTAATGCAATTACATTGAGGAGTGGTAGGGATTATGATGGTCCTTCTATGCCGGTTGAGGTTGATTCCGGGGTGTCTGCTAGTGATCTGGTCAGTGAGGAAATCCCGAAGATAGTTATGGGTGAAAAGGAAGCTGAAAAGGTAGTCAACGAGAATGAGGCTACAACTGCGGTTAAGAAGGGGGCGGATATACAAGTACCACCTATTGCACTCCCCTTCCCAAACCGACAACTCAAGAATAAGCTAGACAAGCAGTTTGGCAAATTCTTGGAAGTGGTCAAAAATTTGCAGGTAACGGTTCCTTTTACTGAATTAATTTTACAAGTTCCTGCTTATGCTAAATTCATGAAAGATATTTTGACCAGAAAACGTGCTTTTTGTGAGGTAGAGACTGTAGCTTTCACTGAGGAATGTAGTGCTTATTTGCAAACCAAGTCTCCACCTAAACTTAAGGACCCCGGGAGTTTTTCCATCCCATGTAACATTGGCACCGTATTTATTGATAAAGCTTTATGTGATCTAGGTGCTAGTGTGTCTGTCATGCCTTTGTCTGTCTGTACTAAACTGAATATGGGTGAGCTTAAGGTTACCAATATCACTCTACAAATGGCCGACCGTTCTGTCAAATACCCCTTAGGTGTTTTAGAGGACGTCCCTGTTAGAGTAGGTAAATTCTATATACCTGTGGACTTTGTAGTATTAGACATGCAGGAGGATTCTCAAATTCCCATAATCTTAGGTAGACCCTTCCTTCACACGGCGGGGGCGGTAATTGATGTTAAAAGTGGGAAATTGACATTGTCTGTTGGGGATGATAAGATGACTTTTAATCTGAATAGTGCCTTAAAAAGTCCCATGCTAGAGGAGGAACAATGCTATCGCATAGATGTAGTCGATTTTATTACTCGTGATAACGTCTCCCAAGTTCTCGAAAGAGACCCTTTGGAGGCAGTGCTTCGTTGTGAGTCTTCTGCAGGTGATAGCAGTTTTTGGAGTGCTGAAGTGGATGCTCTGGAGTTGGCTCTTAATGGTGGAGAATCTGAGCCGGAGAGCACCAAATTGAAGAGGTTAGTTCGGCCGGTTTGTTCTGTTAAAGAGGTAAAGAAACCCGAACTTAAGCCTCTTCCTGCTAACCTTAAGTATGCGTTTTTAGATAATGAACAACTTTGCCCTGTGATCGTCAGTACTGCACTTGATGCAGACCAGTTATCCCAACTTCTTATTGTGTTGAAAAGGCACAAAAAGGCCATTGGGTACAGTATTGATGATTTAAAGGGTATTAGCCCTGACTTTTGTATGCATAGGATACATCTAGATGAAAATCATAAACCATGCATTCAACCCCAGCGTCGTTTGAACCCTGTCATGCAAGATGTTGTAAAAGCTGAAGTTATGAAATTGCTTGATGCGGGTATAGTGTATGCTGTGTCTGATTCTAAGTGGGTGAGTCCCGTTCAGGTAGTGCCTAAGAAAGGGGGGACAACTGTGGTGAGAAATGAAAAAAATGAGTTGATACCAACTAGGGTAGTCACAGGTTGGCGCATGTGCATTGATTATAGGCGTCTTAATGTTGCTACTAAAAAGGACCATTTTCCCCTTCCCTTCATTGATCAAATGTTAGAAAGGCTAGCCTGTCACAAGTTTTTCTGTTATCTGGATGGTTATTCTGGTTTCTTTCAAATTCCCATACATCCAGACGACCAGGAAAAGACCACCTTCACCTGCCCCTATGGTACCTTTGCATATAGTAGGATGCCTTTTGGTCTGTGTAATGCACCTGCTAGTTTCCAACGTTGCATGATGAGTATCTTTTCTGATTTTATTGAGTCTATCATGGAAGTGTTTATGGATGATTTTAGCATCTATGGTACTTCTTTTGATTCTTGCTTGCTAAATCTGACTAAAGTTTTGGAAAGATGTGAAGAGTGCAATTTAGTGTTGAACTGGGAAAAGTGTCATTTCATGGTTACTGAAGGGGTGGTTTTGGGACATTTGATATCTGATAAGGGCATTCAGGTGGATCGAGCTAAGGTCCAAGTGATTGAACAATTACCCCCTCCAGTTAATGTGAAGGGTGTTAGAAGTTTTCTTGGTCATGCGGGGTTTTATCGCCGCTTTATCAAGGATTTCTCTAAAATTGTTAAACCACTTACCCAGCTCCTCCTCAAGGATGCCCCGTTTGTGTTTACTGATGCTTGTCTTGAAGCCTTTGACAGGATTAAACAGGCACTGATTTCGGCTCCCATCATCCGTTCTCCCGAATGGGATATTCCGTTTGAGATAATGTGTGATGCAAGTGATTATGCAGTTGGGGCAGTGCTGGGTCAGAGAAAGGAGAAGGTTTTACATGCCATCTATTATGCAAGTAAGACCTTGGATGAAGCTCAAGTTAATTATGCAACTACTGAGAAGGAGCTTCTAGCTATAGTCTATGCCTTGGATAAATTCCGCACCTATCTGATTGGATCCAAGGTGATAGTCTATACTGACCATGCGGCCCTTAAGTATCTGCTCTCTGAGAAGGAAGCCAAGCCTAGGCTTATTCGATGGATACTACTGCTACAGGAGTTCGATCTAGAGATCCGCGACAATAAAGGGGCTGAGAATGTGTTTGCAGATCACTTGTCTAGATTGAGGTATGACGATGGTAAGGGATCTACACCGATTGATGATTCATTTCCGGATGATCATTTACTTGCACTTGCCAGTCAGTCACCATGGTTCGCAGATTTTGCTAACTACATTGTAGGTAGAATTCTTCCGGCCGATCTTTCATATCAACAGAAGAAGAAATTCCTACATGATGTCCGGTTCTACTTTTGGGACGACCCTTATTTGTTTCGTGAGACTGCTGAAGGGTTATACAAGCGTTGTATTCCAGAATGGGAAGTTCAAGGTGTTATCAGTAGGTGTCATTCTTCACCTTATGGTGGTCACCATGGACCGTCTAAAACAAACGCTAAGCTGTCACAATGTGGTTTTTACTGGCCTACTATGTTCAAGGATGCACAGGCTTTTATTATGGCTTGTGATGCGTGCCAGAGGGCCGGCACTATTTCGAGGAGGTATGAGATGCCACAGAACGGGATCCTTGAGGTTGAGATTTTCGATGTGTGGGGAATTGATTACATGGGACCATTCCCATCGTCCAAGGGTAACTTGTATATCCTTGTTGCTGTAGATTATGTGTCAAAGTGGGTGGAAGCCGTTGCCTCACCTACTAACGATGCTAAGACAATCATCTCCCTGTTCAAGAAGATCATTTTTCCTAGATTTGGGGTTCCGCGCGCTTTGATCAGTGATGGAGGGTCACACTTCCATGAGAAGCATCTGGATGCGCTCCTGCGCAAGTATGGAGTTTATCACCGCACTGGACTAGCCTACCACCCTCAGACGAGTGGTCAAGTTGAGGTCTCCAACCGAGAGATCAAATCTATCCTTGAGAAAATGGTGGCAAAGTCTAGGAAGGATTGGAGCGATAAGCTAGATGATACTCTATGGGCATACAGAACCGCCTTTAAGACACCTATTGGTACCTCCCCGTATCGGTTGGTGTATGGCAAGGTGTGTCACTTACCAGTAGAAATGGAGTACAAGGCTTATTGGGCAATCAAACAGCTCAACATGGATGCAAAGCTAGCCGGTGAGAAGAGGTTACTTCAATTGGGTGAGCTCGATGAATTCCGACTACAAGCCTATGATAGTGCCCGGATTTACAAGGAAAAGACCAAGAAGTGGCACGACAATCACATTTTGCATAGAGAGTTCGCGGTGGGCGACAAGGTTCTACTTTTTAACTCTAGGCTTAAGTTATTTCCTGGAAAACTTAAGTCTAGGTGGTCTGGGCCGTTCACTGTGACTATGGTAAGCAAGTTTGGGTGTGTTGAAGTAGAGAATGAGAATGGTGAACGATTCAAGGTCAACGGGCAACGTCTGAAGTTGTACCATGATGGGGCTACTGTAGGAGTGGTTGAGGTCCATCACCTCAATCCCTCCGCCTCATAAACTGCATATTCAAGGTAACAAGGTCGAGCGGGACCTAGAAATAAACCAGCGCTTTGCGGGAGGCAACCCGTATTTTATCGCTTTAAGTAGTATAAGTTTGATTTTTTTTTTTCCATTCTATTTTTGTGTGTTTAGTTAGTATTTCCATACCTAAGTGTGTTTAAGTATTGTTTTGGTGTTAGTGAGGCGAGAAGAGGGCATTACGCTGTTTGGGTGTTTAATAGTGTGCAGGCCTAAAGCTCCAAGTTCGAGAAAGTGAAATTACGCACAAGGCCAAGCACGCTACAAACCGCCCGATCCGTATCGGGCGAGGTGCGCCCGATCGGGCGCGCACGGATGAGTTTCTTGCAGTTTATTTCCGCCCAATCGGGCGAAGCATGCCCGATCGGGCTGTCCGGCGAGTGGAATGCTCGATCGGGCGAAATTATTTCGCCCGATCGGGCGGTTTGGCGAGTGGAACGCCCGAGTTGGGCGTTTGTTTGCCCGATCGAGCGCAGAAGACGAGTGGAAGGCCCGATCGGGCAAAATTATTTTGCCCGATCGGGCGGTTGATGAAATTTTCGAGGAAAAGTCAAGGATGATTCTGGGCAGGAAAAAGTCAAGAAAATGAGCATTCGCAAATCGCCCGATCCGGATCGGGCTAGGTGCGCCCGATCGGGCGCGCACGGATGAAAAGAAAAGGATCGCATTCCGCCCGATCGGGCGAAATGTCGCCCGATCGGGCGCGACGCGATTTCAGCAATAAACCAACGATTCCACCCTTTCTTTCTTCACTTCCTCTTCATCTTCAACCTAAATTTCTCTCACTTCCTCCATTAAACCCCAACTTCCAAAAACTTCAAACCACCATATCTCCCTCAAATCTCCACCAAATTCAACAATTCTTTCATCAAAATCATCCTCTCATCATCCTCTACAACCTACACCTAACCGATTTAAGTTTTCTCTCATCCCCACAAAATCCCCAAATTCACCCAAAAAGCTCAAAAAACTCAAAAATTCAGATTTTTCATCAATGGCAAATAGACCACAAAGAAAATGCACGAGGGTACCAAGAAATCAACATGAGGCTTCCACAAGCCGAGCTCGGGAACCGAAACCACCACCTCCACCACCGCAATTCGAGCCCGACACGGATTTTCCGGATGTCATCTTTATTACGGAGGAGCAACGAGCACGATTCATGCTCCTCAAATTGAGGGAGGTAATCCCTACTCGCTTTATATGTCAAAAATCCTTGCATGAAATGGGAATTGAGCGTGATGTAAAACGTGTTTTTGTTGGTGTTGGTATGAGTAACATGTATAGTATGCTCCGTCTCAAATTTAGACGGTTGACTCTAAAATTCTTGAGTAGTTTTAATGTGCGTAGGGATGGCTATCGAACCGTGTCATCGGTTCAATTTCGTGTGATGAATAGAACCTACACCATGAGCTTATCTGATTTTGGTAGGATTTTTGGATTATCTACCACATATAGTAGGAAACCTAAGGAGACCCATAACAACTGCACCATATGGGGAAAGCTTACGGGCAATGATAATCCCGGGAGTATGCAACATTTGCATGCTTCCAAGATACAACACCCGGTACCCATTGTCTTTTACAGGTTCCTAGGATTTACAATCTTTGGTAGGGATGAGACCCAGAACATTAGGAGTACGGAGCTAGAGATCCTAGGTGGCTACGTTTCCGAAGGAGAGGAGAGCTACAAAATGAACCTTGCACATCACAGGGCCTCTCAATTTTACTCCATAGCCACCTCCACACATACTACCAAAATTACCATTGGTGGGTTGATCACCCACATAGCCATGGCCACGGCCAACTTTACTGAGGCTAACCAGATTCCAGTTCTGGGTAGCAACTTGCTTGATTTGGCTTATTTTGCTGGACTCCGTAGGCTACAGGGGGAGCATGGGTTATTTAGGCCGGGAGCCATGTACTGGATGTTCGAGGGAAACAGGCTTTTCACCTTGCCTGACCCTCAGGGCCGCACTAGTTTCAGACCCGGTCAGGCTCATTATCTATTTGTTGGATTTGAGCAAGAGCCTCAGCCTGACCCCCAGCCTCAGCCTGACCCTCAGCCAGAGCCCCATCAGTACCAGCCAGAGCCTCGCACCTACTTCAGGAGGGGGCGTCGAGACACGGGGAGGCCCTAGAGTGGCCCGGTAGTTCATGAGGAGCAGGGGTCCATTGATGAGAGGTTGAGCAGACTTGAGCTCGGGTTCCGGGAGTTCGCAGCTGATCACCAGAGGACCATGTTCCCATTTTATGATCAGTATGCCAGGCAGGGCTATATTGCCCCAGATTACGAGCACCCTACCTGGTATACCTATCCCGCGGAGGGATATGGAGCTCCGGGTTCTATGGGCACCTTCACACCCACCCAGTACGGAGGGTGGGGAGCGGGTCCTAGTGGGCATGGTGGCCGAGATGATGGTGATGATGATGATGATGGCGGCAATGGCCTTCAATGATGGAGATGAGATCGAGTTGGTTCGATACCCTTGAGCCAATGAGGACATTGTCTGATTTGGTTTGGGGGGGGGGGGGGTTTCACATTACTTGTACATTGTAGGTATGTTTTTCTTTTCTTTTCGCATTTCTTTATTTTGGTGTGTTTAATGCTTTCTAGATTAGTTTATTTCTTTAAAAAAAAAAATACAAAAATACGTTCCGATGAATGCAAAATCATGCTTCCCTGTGCCCCTTTGATTGAAAATTGTTTTGATTCTTGGTGTTTGATGATGGGCAATGTAGATGTGTTAGCCATGATTTGATGTTCGATTGTTTTGATGCCTAAACATGAGTCAACTCCGACTAACTACTTGTGGACTTGGTGCTTGACTAGTTGACTTGGTTAGGATGTGTGATAGCTTCCTGGTGTGCCATTGATTTTGAGTATTGGTTTGCAACTATTAATAATGTTTTATGACTCATATACATGCACATTGTGGAGGACGAAGGCATTTTTCTATTTAGGTAGCCTTCAGATGAAATTAGATACGTTTGTTCCCTATTTTTCTACCCATGTTGTGCATGTGCCATTTATTCGGTGACTAACCACATTACAAGCCCGTAAATTCCCCATTGGTTACTAGTCCCAAGCCTAGCTTGGGGGAGCTAATAGTAGTGAGGTGAGGGAGTTGTAGTGTGGTACATTTTGAGCATATTGAGTATTGAAAAGGGAAGTTCTTCTTATCATGATTGTTGTTGAAAAAAATGAAATGAAAAATGAATGAGATGAGGAGAATAAAAAAAATCGTGTGAAGGTTCCAAAAAGAAAAAAAAAAAAATGAGATTGAGCAAGAAAAAAATAAGAAGGAAAAATCGTTATTCTCAAGAAAATTCAAAGCATTGTTTCACTCAAGTATTGTAATTTCTTATCTTTGTGAGTGATTGATTTTAATTGTGAAAGAAAGGCAAGAAAGTATAGCGTGGTTTGTTTGTTGTTTCATCATGTGTTGAGTGGGAAGTTGTGGTTGTGGTCATCATTTGTGGTTGACCATGATTTTGCTAGGATTTATGCTCCACAAAGCCAAGGCTTTAAGCTCACGTTTTACCCAAATTTACCGCACCTCTACCTAAGCCTATCATTACAAGCTTTGAAGACCTTCCGACCTTTGTGCATAGAGTCATATTAATGTGAAAGTAGTTGTTTATCAATGCAAGTTATGACATGACACATTCCGAGTCGACTACTAGGTTGAGTGCATGTTTTTCTAGACACACGAGTGTTGTGAGTTTGGGAGGGCATTGTACACATATATGTTGGGAGGGGAGCGAACGGGTACATTTTTTATCCGCCACATAAATGAGTGACGAGTGTGTGAGCACTATTCTTGAATTCCATTGTACACTTGTGGTTCGCTTTGCGTGACGATTGTTGAGGTGGATTGGCGGTTGAATGAATTTGATTGGTTAACATTGATGCATGCTTGTTGGATTTTGCCTCGAATTATGTTTTTCATTTTGAATTATGTCGGGGGTGAAGTTGGTTTTGTGTTCATCGATGATTTCCTTGCTTAGGGACAAGCAAGGATCTAGCTTGGGGAGGTTTGATATGCATGTTTTATATAGTATTTTTACCCCCGTCCCTTAGTGCTTTTATGTGTCAAACGTGCTCTTAGGAGACGTTTCTAGTACTAATGTGTGTTATTGAGTGTGCCTTGAGTTTCAGGTTTGATTATGAGAAATTGGTCGTTTTAGACCCGTTTCATTGTTGATCTAGGCCACTATATGAGTCCGAGAAGTTCGGGACCTCCATCGTCGACTTTCGGGAGCCTTGGATGCTTATGGTTGAGCCCCGGGAGTTAGACTCAGTGATATGGGCGAGCTACATTGAAGATTGCAAATCACCCTGGAAGCTGTGGGCGAAATGCAACCATCGGGCGGATTTATAAGCAATATGGAATCATCAACGCGCGCCCGATCGGGCGGTCAATCTGGAGGCTGTATGGAGAGTTCACAAACCGCCCGATCGGGCGGATTTTGGCCCGACCGGGCCGACTATCGAGTGGATCGCCCGATCGGGTGAAGCGACGCCCGATCGGGCGACGCCAACCCCCAGCACTTATGCGCGAGTTTTATTTCCGTTTTTTGGGCTTTATTTTGGGCAAACTATATAAGCAAGCCTTAATTGTTTTTAGAGAACACCTTTTATTTTTAGTTTTGAACCTTGAGTTTATTTTCTTAGCTTATTATTCTCTCAAATTTGTTCCAATACTTAGTTTTATTTTCAATCAAAAATTCAAGCTTTCATTATTCATTGTTCTTCAATTAGGTATTGCTTCTTGCTTTAATTTATCTTATTGCTTGATCGTGTTTTCTATTATGTTAATTGCTTTGTTATTTATTATCATGAGTGAGTAGTTTAATTTCTAGGGTTTAGGGGATCCATGAATGCATGATTGGGATTATATGTGGACTTGATTAATTGATTGATTGATTGATTGATTGATTATAATGTCTATAGCTTATTATTATTGCTCGTCAATTCTGTTCGGCCGGACTATTTTGATTTGAGTTTGATTAACCTTAGATTATGCGCCGAGAGGTATAAATCTGATGTTTTTGGTTTGTGGCTATTAGATAGGAATTATTTCTAGTACGTAGCGAGAGCCCGCTAGTTGTTCTATCCTAAGGAATTCATAAGATTCGAGAGATGCATGTTTTCCTAGTTATGATTGTTAATTGATTGTTATTGTCCGTTGTCCAATCCCGGTCTGCATTTATGGTGAACCGCTGCCCTAGATTCCTTTAATATTGTTATCTTCCGATTTGATTATTTGCTTTAGTTTAATATACAAACCAATCCAATTCTTGTTACCAATAGTCTAGATTAGTCTTTTAATAGTAGAAAGAACACTGTTTCCCTGTGGATACGATCCCTGCTTCCCTTGCTATATTTTTAGTTGGTGAACGTTAGGTTTATCTTTGATAGGAGTGCGATTTAGCCTGTCAACGACCACCTGGATAGAAGACATAGTCAACTTCAAAATGAATGGGGTGCTTCCTGAAGATGCTAAGCAGGCGGAAAGGCTGCAAAAGAAATGCGCTTGATTCGATATGTGGAATTGGACCTTATACAAGAAAGCCTTCTCCCGACCTTTACTCCGCTGTGTAACCCCAGAGAAGGGGTATGAAGTTCTGGAAGATCTGCATCAAGGGATATGCAGCTCTCACATAGGGGGAAGGGCTTTGGCAGAAAAGGCTCCAAGGACTGGGTATTACTGGCCCACCCTCAAGGAAAACGCACTCGACCTAGTTAAGCAATGCGACAAATGCCAACGGTTTTCTCATTTAATTCGGCGGCCGGCTCAGAAGCTAACACCCATCACTAGTCCCATACCATTTGCTAAATGAGGAATGGATTTATTAGGCCCTTACGCTACGGCCCCAAGAGGGGTGCGCTATGTGATAGTAGCTGTTGACTACTTCACCAAATGGGTGGGAGCCGAAGCCCTGAAAAACACCAAGGCACAGGATGTGAGAGCCTTCATTAGGAAAAACATCATCACTCGATTCGGTGTCCCTCAATCTATTGTCTTTGATAATGGGCAACAATTCAAAGCACCCAAGTCAGAAAACTGGTTGGCCCATCATGGCATCACGGCTTGTTTCGCGTCCGTCGGCCGCCCCCAAGCCAATGCGCAGGTGGAGGCATTCAACAAAATCATTTCTGAAGGGATGAAAAAGAAGCTTGATGAAGCTAAAGGATTATGGGCTGACGAGTTACCCAATGTCCTATGGTCCATACGGACCACGGCAAAAAACTCAACAGGAGAAACACCTTTTTTTATTAGCATATGGAGCTGAAGCCGTCTTGCCAATAGAAATATGTGAACCAACTCTGCGCGTCATGTTGTTTGACGAAAATGACAATTCGGAGATGATGAAGGCGGCCTTGGATTTCCTACCAAAAACCAGAGGGCGCGGCTCTAAGAAAACAACTATACAAGTTGCGAATGGCTAGAGAGTACAACAAGAAGGTCTCTAGAAGAATCCTAAAAGTTGGAGATTTTTTATTAAGGAAAATGGAAGCTGTCGGATGTGCTAATGAGCAAGCGAAACTCACCCCCACCTGGGAAGGTCCATACGAAATCTACGAGGAAGTCCGTGACGGAACTTACCGGATCCAAGACATGCAGAGACGTCCAATTCTAAGCACCTGGAATGCAGACAACTTAAAGAAATACTTTTTCTAAGTTTGAAGTCTATGTTTTCTTGTTAATTTGCTATTATCTTGTAAGAACGAAGACGTTCATGCAAAAGAGGCACCATGTAGCACGGCTTGATAAGTTTTAATGAAAAATCTCCCTGCACGCCGGACTTGCAGTGGAATCTTTATTTTTGTTGCAAATACTTAACTCAGATGACCCAAAAGCGGCCCAAACACTAACATTCTTCTAAGAATAAATCAAAGACTAGTCGTTTAAAGGCCTGAGAAGTGGCCCAGATTAGCACCCTCACTAGGCTGATAACCTAGAACACAGGGGATACACATTCCAAAAAGCTATATACAATAGCTAAAGACCTTGGCAAAAAGCACCAAGGCAAAGAGTTGTCGTCCCTGTTCAACAACACAATAAAATAAGTAAACAGGAACAACAACTTAAAAAGGCAAAAGACAAAGCGTCCATTCTATGACGCCTGCACATTCCATTAAATTAGTACTAATTACAAATCATATACGAACAGGCCTCAGAAAAGGCGTTACAAAAACAAGGCCACTAAGTGTCTCATTCATCATCATCCTTAGGAACAAACACAACAGGAGGACGTCCTTCCTTCAAGGCCCTCTCCACCTCCACAGGATGATTGATGATCCTCTCAAACCAGCTGAAGGGGCGCATGTCTGCGAATTCCGAATTCCAGGCAAGCTTAATACCTCCCCTGATTGACCTTTCACCCAGCACGGCGGACTGGCTATGCACCTCCTTGGAATTGGCCACCTCCTTACGAGCCTCCTCCAGCTGCAACTCCATTTGATACGAGTTTAAAAACTCGTAGTATGAGTAAGGATAGTTTATTAACAAGCTAGACCTATAGCTCGTCAAACGTGATTGAAAGGCAAGACCTATTAACTCACAATCGGTTCTTTGAGTAGGGAACACGTCCAAAACAAAAAAAAGGTTGAATTATAATCAATAATTCAAAGTAAACTGAAAGCAAGTGCTTATTCTTCAAAATTGGTTGTTTTATTCCATTCAACAAGCTGGCTATAAATAGCCTAAACACTCAGCTAAAAACCGGTGGTTACAAGAGATTTAAACAGCCATTTAAAATCCATTTAAGAACCTTTAAAACCGGTGGTTACAAAGCTCTAAAAGCCTCCTAATTCAGTCACCAATTTGGAGGTTACAAAGGCTTAAAACCCTCCTTACAAACAACAATATTTAAAGCTAAGTACAAGACTGAATTTAAATGGGATTAAAACAATTTTCCCCTTATTAAACTCAATTAAACGAAAACAAATAAAGATAAGCTTAAACAGACCATCAAACGCACTTGATTAAACGAACCATCAAACGCACTTGATTAAACGGACCATCAAACGACTCACTCAATCAAAGTCACCATGCACACAAAATGAGCCATCGAACCTAAATCAGCTTTGGTTCCAATTGTTAGCATAAGACCGTAATCTTGACCATCACCTTCATCCATGACCGTATCATCCCCTCCGCCTTTAAAAGGAATTGACCTCAATTCAGAAAGGCCATCATCATCAAGATAGGGTGAGAGGTCACCTACATTGAAAGTAGCATGGACACCATAATCTCCCGGAAGCTCGATCTTGTAAGCATTATCATTCACACGTGCAACCACCTTGTAAGGACCTTCAGCCCTAGGCATAAGCTTGTTCTTGCGTTTGCTTGGAAAACGCTCTTTCCTCAAATGAACCCAAACCAAATCACCTTCGGTAAACACCCGAGGCTTACGATTCTTATTTGATTTCTGTTTATAAGAGGCATTGATAGCTTCAATACCGTCACGAACTTGTTGGTGCAATTTCATCATAGATTTCCACTTGGCATCGGCATCTTTGTGAACCAACTCATCTTTTGGCAATGGAATCAGATCCAATGGCAAATTTGAGTTAATCCCATATACCACTTCAAATGGAGAATGACCAGTAGCATAAGTAGGAGAACGATTATAAGCAAATTCAGCGTGAGCAAACTTGACATCTCAATCCTTTTGCGTCTTACTTACCAACCCTCGTAACAACATTCCCAAGGTTCGATTTGTAACCTCCGTTTGCCCATCAGTTTGAGGGTGATGTGAAGTGCTAAACAACAATTTGGTTCCCACCTTTCTCCACAATGTATTCCAAAAGTAACTCAAAAACTTGGGATCACGACCCAAAACGATAGTCTTGGGAATTCCATGCAAACGAATAATTTCTTTATAATACAAATCAACCACATTACAAGCATCATCCATTTTGTGACAAGCAACAAAGTGAGCCATCTTGGAAAATCTATCAACAACGACCATGATAGCATCCTTACCTCTTTGAGTACGAGGCAAAGCCACTATAAAATCCATAGAAACATCTTCCCTAGGACGAACCGGAACTGGTAATGGTGAGTAAAAACCGGGCTTGAAAGAACTCTTGGTCATATGACAAGTCACACACTTACCCACAATATTCGTTACATCGCCCAACATTTTAGGCCAAAAGAAATGCTCCCTCAATATCTCCAAGGTCTCAGCTATGCCAAAGTAACCAGCCAACCCTCCACCATGAGCCTCACGAACTAGTAGCTCACAAATTGAGTGCTTGGGAACAAAAAGACGATTGCCTTTGAAAAGAAACTCATCTTGCAACATGTACTCTCCATAGGCACCAACTGCACATTTCTCAAATGCAACTCCAAAGTCACCATCATCACGATAGTAGTCTTTCAAGGTCTCAAACCCCAATAGACGAACATCAAGTGTAGCAAGCAAAGTATATCTCCGTGATAATGCATCAGCCACCACATTGCTCTTACCATCTTTGTACTTTGAAGAGAAATGAAAGGATTGCAAGAACTCAACCCAATTAGCATGCCTTGGACTCAATTTTTGTTGCCCATTAATATACTTCAAAGATTCATGATCAGAATGCAAGACAAAGTGACTAGAATGCAAATAATGACTCCAATGATACAAAGCTCTAACAATGGCATAGAACTCTTTATCATAAGTGCAATAATTCAAACGAACGAGCACCCCCTCACTTTTCCGAAAAATAAGCTATGGGACGCTTACCTTGGATCAAAACAGCACCAATTCCCACAATACTAGAATCACACTCGACCTTGAAAGGTTGAGAAAAATCCGGCAATGCCAAAATAAGAGCAGCACACAAACGCTCCTTAATTACATCAAATGCCTTTTGAGCGTCCTCTCCCCATACAAACTCACCTTTCTTCAAACAACTAGTAATAGGACTAGTAATGGTACTAAAATCACGAATAAAACGTCTATAAAATGAAGCAAGACCATGAAATGAACGCACCTCACTTATAGTTTTAGGACCAGGCCATGATTTGATAGCCGCGGTCTTGAACTGATCCACGGACACCCCATCCTTCGAAACCACCTAGCCCAAGAATACCACATTATCAACAAGGAACGAACACTTCTCTAGCTTCCCATAGAGTTTTTGAGCTCGAAGGGTTTCAAAAACATCCCTCAAATGAATCAGATGCTCCTCTTCGTTCTTACTATACACCAAGATGTCATCGAGAAATACCACAACGAATCTGCCCAAAAATGATTTAGGCACTTCGTTCATTAGTCTCATAACCGTACTAGGAGCATTAGTGAGACCAAATTGCATGACGGTCCATTCATAAAAACCATGTTTTGTCTTGAAAGTCGTTTTCCACTCATCTCCTTCCCGCATCCGAATCTGATGATAACCACTCCGCAAATCAATTTTAGAGAACAACTTCGAACCATGGAGCTTATCTAACATATCATCAAGTCTCGGAATTGGAAAACGATACTTGATGGTAATGTTATTCACAGCCTTACTATCAACACACATACGCCATGTCCCGTCTTTCTCAGGCACAAGCAACACCGGAACAACACATGGACTCGTGTTTTCTCTAACATAGCCTCGACTCACAAGTTCATCAATTTATTTTTGCAACTCCTTCGTTTCCTCCGGATTGCAACGATAAGAAGCCTTATTAGGCAAAGAAGTTCCTGGAACAAGATCAATTTGATGTTCAATACCAAGAATAGGAGGCAAACTTGGTGGTAATTCGTCGGGAAATACATCCTTGAACTCAAAAAGCAACTCGGCAATGGGAATGCCTTCTTTCCTGTTTTGGCCTTCGATTGAACTTTCCTTAGCCACGAGGAAATACACTAACTCTCCATGATCTAGAGCTTGCTCAATCTCTCGTTCACTAGCCAACATGGTGAGATTCGGCTTCTTTTTTTGCTTCACACTCATGGATCGAACCGCTTGGGATGACATAGGCTTTAGCACAATTTTCTTGCCTTTGTCTCTCAATTCATACTCGTTGCCCCTTGTGAACCACGTCCCTATCAAACTGCCAAGGACGACTCAACAAAATATGACAAGCATCCATAGGAATAAAATCACAAAGAATGTCATCCACATACGAACCCATAGTCAAGCCAACCCTTACTTGTTTCGACACCTTCACACTATTACCATCATCGAGCCAATGGAGTGCGTATGGCCTAGGATGGGCTGTAGTGATTAAGCCTAATTTCGAAACCATCTCACTAGAAGCAACATTGGTACAACTCCCCCCATCAACAATCACACTACACCACTTATGTTTCACTAGACATTTATTATGAAACAACTGATCTCGTTGGTCCGAATCAGTAGATGCAATTTGGGTTTGTAGAGCTCTAAGAACCAGATTTGTGTCATAAACTGGAGACTCATACCCCTCCTCCTCCTCTTCATCGCCACTCTCATCAAACACAAATACGTCCCCCAACCTCTTCTTCTCTTCAAACAACTCCTCACGGCATTCAACAGCTTCTCTCAAGGTCACTACCCGTTTATTTGGACACGCATTTTGATAATGCCCAAACCTTTGACACTTAAAACAACGCACCTTGGACAGACTTGTTTCTTTGGTTGAGTTAACTAATTTTGGGGCAGCCGTAGAATTACTTGAACCTACGGTACTAGGTGATGTGTTTGATTTCAATATAGGTTCCGATTTAGACCAAGACTTGGCCTTACCATCCATACTTGACCCTCCCCCATATTTTGCCTTCCCTTGGTTTTCCAATTTTAAACAAAGTCCACAAAGAGTATCAAAATCAGAATATGGATAAAGGTCTACGATATTGGCAATATTGTAGTTTAAACCCCTTAAAAATCTTGACAGTTTTTGTTCCTCAATCTCCTCAATTTCCCCCATTAAGGACAACTTTTCAAACTCATCCATATATTCAGCCACACTTATTTTCCCTTGCCTTAATTCGGCAATTTTACGATAAGTCGTTATTCTATAAGTTGTTGGCACATACCTTTTACGTAGCTTACGTTTCAAAGACTCCCAAGAGGTGATTTTCTCCTTCCTATCACGAATTCTCTTGGATTTCATTCCTTCGAACCACAATGAAGCTCCTCGTCCTAGCTTCAATATGGCATACTTACAACGCTTCTCATCATCAATGTCCTTGAAATCGAACATTCGCTCTATCTTGCGCTCTCATTCCAAATAAGCTTCCGGACCTGTTCCACCAACAAATTCAGGAAGTTCCGTGACTTTGAATTCATCCACAACCCGTAGTGGATCACGTGATGCCTGAAATCCCCCATCTCAAACGTTCTTCAAGGCTTCTTGGAGATGTTGTAAAAAGTCAGGGATCGTCAAAATCCATTTTAGCTCGTAAGAATCACGAACAGCAGCTCTGATACCACAAATGATACGAGTTCAAAAGTTCGTTGTATGAGTAAGGATAGTTGATTAACAAGCTAGACCTATAGCTCGTCAAACGTGATTGAAAGGCAAGACCTATTGACTCACAATCGGTTCTTTGAGTAGGGAACACGTCCAAAACAAAGAAAATGTTGAATTATAATCAATAATTCAAAGTAAACTGAAAACAAGTGTTTATTCTTCAAAATTGGTTGTTTTTATTCCATTCAACAAGCTGGCTATAAATAGCCTAAACACTCAGCTGAAAACCGGTGGTTACAAGAGCTTTAAACAGCTATTTAAAAGCCATTTAAGAACCTTTAAAACCGGTGGTTACAAAGCTCTAAAAGCCTCCTAATTCAGTCACCAATATGGAGGTTACAAAGGCTTAAAACCCTCCTTACAAACAGCAATATTTAAAGCTAAGTACAAGACTGAATTTAAATGGGATTAAAACAATTGTCCCCTTATTAAACTGAATTAAACGAAAACAAATAAAGATAAGCTTAAACGGACCGTCAAAAACACTTGATTAAACGGACCATCAAACGCACTTGATTAAACGGATCATCAAACGACTCACTTAATCCAAGTCACCATGCACACAAAATGAGCCATCGAACCTAAATCAGCTTTGGTTCCATTTGTTAGCATAAGACCGTCATCTTGGCCATCACCTTCATCCATGACCGTATCACCATTTGAGTAAACTTGGAGTTAAGCTGCACAAGCTCGTCCTCCTTCTACTTAACACTTCTCAGAGGGATCCTTCATCTCTTTGAAGTTCTTGTCAATCTGTTGGAAACGCTTCTTGTTCTCAGCACGGAGGGAAGCCAAGGACTTGGCCGACGAGTCAACCGTCTCCTTCCTGGTAAGACGAAGCTCCTCCAACTCAGCAAAATGTTGATCACCACATTGACGAGCAAGTGTGTGATCCCTAGTCTCTTCTAACACCAAGGAAGTGCGCCACTTCGTCAGAGAATCCAGCTGTATAAACATCTGCAAAGCGCGGGACAGAAGTGAAATTCCGAAACGCGAGGAAGGTAAAAAATATTTCACTAAAGGAACAAAAATTAGAATACACTGGATTGCAAAGCGGCAAGTTGGGTTTCAGCCGCCTCGGGATGAGTCTCAGCATACTCTGAAGGTATAGCGTTGCGCATAAGGTTTATTACCTTGACCCGATCCCGGGAAGAAAAGCGGCCTAAAGCAGGGATCTGATCCAACTCAGCATTTATGGCTTTCTGAGGATCAGGTATCTCTACTGGAAAAACAACAGCCTTAGAATCCCTGGGAGAGACTATAGAGCTGGCAGATGAAGAACGACAAGTGCTTACGATGTTGGAATAAAACTTACCACCCGAGTTCCTAGCCCGCTCCGCCGTCCTCAGAGGAATGTTTCGGCGGACGTCTTCAGGAATTCCCCCAAGAGGATCATCCCCTTGGGGATCCGAAGAGAAAAACTCCGTAGTCACAGGAGCATCCTTTTGAAGCACTCTTTAACGTTTCGAAGACCCACCGTCGAAGACGGCCCCACAAAATCTCGGACGGGTTTGAAGCAAGGCTTACCTGTCCCTCCGGCCTTGCGCTTCGTGGACGGCGCCGCGGTGGTGGCAGCTTTCCTCGATCTCTGGCAAAACATGACTGCTCCATTCAAATAAACTGATGGAACTATATTAAACAGTAAGCCTAAACAAATTACCTTCTTATTTTCTACCGTAGGATCATGCGGCAGGCCGACCTGCTCAGCGTCCTGGCGTTGCATAGCCTTGAGGGTGCTCGCTTCAAGCACCTGAAAAAGACAAGTCGGCATATCCACCCGGCCCTTGGAAGCGTCATCTAACTTCTCCATAGCCGCGTCTGAAAAAGAATGAAGACGTCAGAAAAAAGCATAAAAAGGTTGGACACAGAAACCCGAGTTATGAAAAATTACCTCTCGGCATATACGGACACAAGCCCACAGCCGAGAAGAAAGTAGTATCCTCAAATTGATCCAAATGGGGCAACCACCCCTCTGGTACCCAAGCCGTCTTCGTCCCCACGATAAGTGGCTTTGCCCTAAAAAGGGAAGATATCTGTTTCCACAGTTCAGCAGAAACAGGGGGAAAGGAACCACTTTTTCCTACAAAGTTGGGCTGGAGCGTCCAACGCCTCATCCGTTGGCACATCGTTGCGTCGGTAGTACAAATGACTACCCACTTCTTCCGCCAATGATGCCACTTGGACGCATTCCCAATGACCGTCCGATAACCTCCTTTGTAGCTCCGAGCCAGCCAACCCTTGGCGGGCTGAGGGACTTTTGACAGCGTCGCTATTCGCAGAAACACTGGGAAAGAAGGAGTGATGCCTTCGAGCTTACACCTAGCAATGTATCCAAACACGCCGGCCCAAGAGTTAGGAGACATCTGGTTCAACCCTATGTTGAAGTCGTCCAACAGCTCCACCACGAACGGGTGCGGAGGAAATTGAAGGAAATAATGCCCTTGGTCCAAGTATGCATTCTATGTTAAGTCTAATAAATGCGGTTCAGTATTAATTAACAAGTTAATAATTCAGTGAGATCAAGTGAGCTGAATGCCTAGCTAGAGGCCGCTTCAGTTCAAGTGGAATTAATGATATTAATCCACAGCTTACTCTTGACTGAACCCGTAGGGTCACACAAATAGTACGTAAACGGATCAAGTATTTAATGGCATTAAATACTCCATCTATGAATATTCGGAACCGACGGATCTTGGTTTCAGTGGGAGCTAAGATCGTCACGGGCAAGAAATGAATACTCCGGAAACGATGATATTGCCGGAAACGGAAATATGGATCGTATCGGAAATATGAATATTATCCAAGTCGTAGATGTTGCCGGAAACGGAAACATGGTACGTATCGGAAAATATTATTGGAAATGGAAATATTACCAGAATCGGAAATATTGCCGGAAACGGAAATATTGTCAGAATCGGAAATATTGCCGGAATCGGAAAATAATTCCGGAAACGGAAATATTAAATATTTGTTCGAAACGGAAATTAATTCCGGAATCGGAAATATTAAATATTGTTCGTATCGGAAATAGATTCCGGAAATGGAAATTTAATCGGAAGCGTATCGTACGAATTAGCATCGGACGAGGCTTGCCGGACGAAGGCCCAGCACGAAGCCGGGGCCATCGCCCAGCAAGCATGCGCGCCACTAGCCCAGCCAAGGCAGCGCCCAGGCCTACCGCAAGGCAGGCCCAGCGCGCGCCAAGGGCCACGGCTGCGTGGGCCGTGCTGCGCGGGCTGCTGCTCGCACGCGCATGGGCAGCCCTTGTGGCTGCCGTGTGTGTGTGAGTTTGTGCTCATGCGTGATTCCTGAATCTGCAAGAGTCAGTGTATGATTAAATGTCTATTCCTAATTGGATAAATTAATTAAATAGAATTCATGTAGGATTCTAATTCCAATTAATTCGCATCCTACTAGGATTACGATTCCTTTTCCATAACTCTATAAATAAAGGCCTAGGGGTCATAATTTATACACAAGTTTCAAAGTATTCAAAAGTGAGTTTTTTGAGAGAAAATCAAACACACATCTTGCTCAAAAGTGCCGAAATTTTCTAGTACCTTAAGGGCGATTCTAGTTGGTCAATCTTAAGGCGGATCCGGACGTGCTGTGGACTATCTACGGAGGGACGACACTTGGAGTCCTAAAAGACTTGTTCTTGTTCGGTTCGGGCGCAGCTAGGGAGGGCACGCAACAAAGAGTATGCATCTAAATTATGCTATATGATTATGTGTAAATAATATGTTGTCCTGGGTTAATGGTTGTTTCCGCATGATCTATGTAATGTCATATGTATCATAACCTAACAGTGGTATCACGAGCCCCTTATTATTTTCATAATCTAAATTGCATGAACATGGTTAAATATTACAAATTTGCAAGAATTAAAAGGGGTGATTAATTTTCGTAATTGTTAATTAATTGCAAATTGCGTTTATTTAATTATATGTACGCAGTGTTTTCGGCAGTTTCTTCATTACTCATCCGAATTGAGTGATTTTTGTGTCAATTCCGCATGTAAAAGGCATTCTAAAATTTTGACAAAAATAGTATTTTTCTGCCGAACCCAGAATTCTCAAATTCGAAGCCTAGCTATGACTTTTCGAAGGTTTTAGTTTTTCGAATGCAAAATTTCGTAAATTTAAGATGTTAAATTAAATATTTGCGATTCCTGTTGATAAATCTTGAATTTTTGATTGACCTACTGCATATGTTTAACAAGTTTGAATGCCTAGTCTTGTTAATTATGCAATCTAATTTGTAATTATGATTAATTTGTTGAAAATTAGAATAATTTAGAATTAATTTGATTTTCATAATTAATTGTAATTTAATTAGAAACCTATGATTAAAAACCACCATAAAAATTGTAAATTTACGATAAATTTTAAATTTTTATGACCTAGACTTGAATCCATATCAATCGGAAATCAATTGGATAATAAATTTTCGATTTTTTCGCCCTAAAATTATGAAATTAATAATATTTATTAATTTGTCATTAATTTTAAATATAAATTTTAAATTTTTATGCGATTCGTTCAAATAACTTGCACGCACGAAGCAATGGACGCTTCGTGTTACCCTTAAGGGGTGTTGTATAATGCGGGCATGCGACGACAAGCAAGGGAGCTCGTCGCCCGTGCGGCACGAATGCAATGAGCAAGGGCGTAGTGCACGAGCACAAGGCAGCAGCCCTGCCTTGTGTCGTGTGCCACGAGCAATGAACGAATGGGCATGGGCGAAGGGCGAGCCAAGGCAGTCGCGTGTGGGCAGCAAGCGAGCTGCGCCACAACGCGCGCTGCCTCGCACAAGTGCGCGCAGCCTCGCGCGCAGCGAGCGCAAGCTCGCGTGCCACGAGCGCTGCGCCCAGCACTGCTCGCGCGCGCAGCGCGCGATGTCGCTCGCCCAGCGAGCGATGTCGCGCACCAGCGAGCGATGGCTCGCGCCAGCGAGCGATGGCTCGCGCGCGCAGCGCGCGATGTCGCTCGCCCAGCGAGCGATGTCGCGCCCCAGCGAGCGATGGCTCGCGCGCACAGCGAGCGAGCCAGCGCGCCCAGCGAGCGATCTCGCGCGCGCAATGCGAGCGATAGCTCGCGTGCGATGGGGCGCTGTGCGGAGGCTTGCGATAGGACAGCAGCAGCTATGCGACGAGCGCATGAGCTGCGCGCACATAGCCAGCAATGGCTGTATGCGTGCGGCCCATGGGCGTGCAACGCGTAGGGTGTTTGCGTTACGATTAGATCGTTTTGAATGTTTAATTTGAAAATTTCAGTTCACGTAATTTTAATTAATTTTAAAATTAATAATTTGAATTAATTTCTTGGATTTTAATTTTGAATATTATAATTATAATAAATGGAATTTATTCTAATTATTTTACTAAAATTAAAATCATGAATTAATATAAATGCGACTGAAATTAAATTAAATTTTTGGATTCAATTATAAATTTATATGAGCTTTAAATTTTAATTAAATTTGTATGTTTCCGGTTAGACTAGAAATACAATTTTATGTTTAAAATTAGTAAAGCATATGAATTTATTGGTTTGAGTGGGAGCACTTTTTAGTCATAAACTCTTGATTAGGTCTACAAATCCTTAAGGTTAAAACAACTCGATTAGAATTAATAAGGACTGAATAATTGGTAGATTATTGGTGCCCTTGATTAATTGCTGCAAATGTTTACGTGATGCATAATGTGTTTTACTAACCAGCTATATGGGCCATTCATGATAATGAATGGGTGAATGGTATATATTGTATATGTACTGTTTTGCAGGTTATGAAGTGACTAGTATGGCCCAAATAGGATAGAAAATATGGTCTGCGTACCATTAATTTGAATGTAATTGGTCTAAAGTACCAAAGTTATTTTTCAATTCAAATATGGTCTGCGAACCATCAAATAGTTGTAATTAGTTATAGCTTATCCTATTTGAAGAAAATGGTGCCTCCCACGGAGATTTTCAAGACGGACTTTGAAGTCAAAGCTTCAAGATGAAGTCGGGCCATACTAGATCACAAATATCTTATGCATGTTTTAAGTTATTTATTGCTTTAAATATGTCTTAAAATGCATGAGATCAAAAGCTTGATTATGTTGCATGATTAAGGATTTTAGTTCACTTAAAATCTAACCAACATAGTAAGAGCCTTAAGTTCCAAACTTAAAAATTGAGTTAAAAGGTGCCATGCCAAAATATACACTTGCTTGGATATCCTTTACATCAATCTAGTAATAGTTTTCGCTCAGCGAGGTGTTACTTATTGGTCCTAAAGGGGCAAGGTACACAAATAATTGTGAGTACATGTTAGTTTTGGTGAAACTCAACGATATAAGTAAGGAGTCCTTTTATGTCGTGGCAAATTCGATAGGTTTACCTAATAAGTTCTTAGACGTACCTATCAACCAAGAATAGTTTCTAGACTATTAGCAAAAGGCTTTTGCTTACCTAAGATGTTCTAGGATTAAGTCGACAAACTGTGCTTAGTTCTTCAATGATTTTAGGATCTTGGAATCATTTTATTCACACCTGCCGGAACACATAACTTGAATAAAATGCTTAATAAACATTGAATTATGCATGTATGCTAGAATTTAAATTTATTAAGAGAAACTGTGAATGGTTATTTATTTGTTTATTCTTTTCAATTGTAGTTTTTAATATGGCAAACAACAATTCATTCAACATTCGATCAATTCTCGAAAAGGAGAAATTGAACGGGAAAAACTTCCTTGACTGGCAAAGGAACTTGCAAATAGTTCTTATGCAGGAAGAAAAGGAGTATGTCCTAGATGAGGCGATGCCCGAAGCTCCTGGCGACGGGGTCACTCAGGCTGCCCTCAATCGTTGGATTGATGCCAACAAGGATGTGAAATGTCTAATGCTCGCCACCATGAGTGCGGATCTGCAGAAAACGTTCATCAACTCAGATGCTTTCACAATCATCAGTGAGTTGAAGAACATGTTCCAAGATCTGGCTCGAGTCGAAAGATTCGAGACTCATAGGCAAATTCTTGAGACCAAGCTTAAGAAAGGCGAGCCCGTAAGTCCACATGTTCTCAAAATGATTGGACTCATTGAGAATATGAGTCGGCTGGATCAGCAATTTTCTCAGGAAATGGCTATAGACACCATCCTCCATTCTCTTCATAGCGGGTATGATCAGTTCAAACTGAACTACAGTATGAATAGTCTGGACAAAACGCTCACTGAGCTTCACGGTATGCTGAAGACCGCTGAAAAGACGCTCAAAAGTGATAAGCAGGATGTGCTTATGGTGCGTGGGGGCAAGTTCAAGAAATCTGGAAAGAAGAGGAATGCTAAGAAAGGTGGCAACAAAGCCAGCCCAACTAAGCAAACTGGCGCCAAATCTGCAAAGAGGAAGGTCAGTCAACCCACTTCTGAATCCGAATGCTTCTACTGCAAGAAGAAGGGGCATTGGAAGAGAGATTGCTTGAAGCTAAAGGAAGATCAGAAGAACGGAACAGTCGTTCCATCTTCAGGTATTTTCGTTATAGACTGTATACTTGCTAATTCAACTTCTTGGGTATTAGATACAGGTTGTGGCTCACACTTATGTTCCAATCCACAGGGACTAAGAAGAAGTAGAAAGTTAAGCAAGGGAGAAGTCGACCTACGAGTGGGAAATGGAGCACGGATTGCTGCATTAGCCGTAGGAACTTACTATTTGTCGTTGCCCTCCGGGCTAGTTTTGGAACTGGAAGAATGTTTCCATGTTCCAAGTCTTACTAAAAACATCATTTCAGTTTCTTGCTTAGATGCTAAGGGATTTTCCTTTATAATAAAAGACAATAGTTGTTCGTTTTATTTTAAAGAGATGTTTTATGGATCTGCTAGATTAGTCAATGGACTTTATTTATTAGATCACGACAAACAAGTATATAACATAAATACCAAAAAGGCCAAAAAGGATGATTCAGATCTCACCTATCTGTGGCATTGTCGATTAGGCCATATAAACTTGAAACGCTTAGAAAGACTTCAAAGGGAAGGAATCCTAGAACCATTTGACTTAGAGGATTATGGTAAATGCGAATCATGTTTACTTGGCAAAATGACAAAGCAACCTTTCTCTAAAGTTGGAGAAAGAGCAAATGAACTATTGGGTTTAATCCATACAGATGTATGTGGACCAATGAGTACAAATGCTAGAGGTGGTTTCAGCTACTTTATCACTTTCACTGATGACTTCAGTAGGTATGGTTATGTCTACCTAATGAAGCATAAGTCTGAATCCTTTGACAAATTCAAGGAATTTCAGAGTGAAGTAGAGAATCAATTAGGCAAGAAGATTAAGGCACTGCGGTCTGATAGAGGCGGTGAATATCTGAGCTATGAATTTGATGACCATCTGAAAGAATGTGGAATTCTATCAGAATTGACTCCTCCTGGAACACCACAACGGAACGGTGTGTCAGAACGGAGGAACAGAACCTTACTAGACATGGTCAGGTCAATGATGGGTCAGGCCGAACTTCCATTAGAATTTTGGGGACATGCACTAAATACAGCTGCACTCACTATAAATAGAGCTCCGTCTAAAGCTGTCGAAAAGACTCCATACGAATTATGGTTTGGAAAGCCTCCAAATGTGTCTTTTCTTAAGATTTGGGGATGTGAAGTATACGTCAAACGATTAATTTCAGACAAACTTCATCCAAAATCTGACAAATGTATCCTTGTGGGCTATCCAAAGGAAACAAAGGGGTATTACTTCTACAATACATCTGAGAACAAAGTGTTTGTTGCTCGAGATGGTGTCTTTTTGGAAAAGGATCACATTTCCAAAATAACAAGTGGGAGAAAAGTAGACCTCGAAGAAATTCGAGTCGAACAACAAACTCTAGAGAATGCTCAAGATGACATTCAAGATGAAACTCAGAGATCTTTAGAAGAATCTGGTGAGAATCATGGTCAATCTAGAAATGTTACCCCGCGTAGATCGCAAAGATATAGATCTCAACCGGAAAGGTACTTAGGTATTTTGACGAACGAGAGCTATGACGTTCTATTACTTGAAAGTGATGAACCTGCGACTTACAAGCAAGCTATGACGAGCCCTAGCTCCAAGCAATGGCAAGAAGCCATGCAATCTGAATTAGACTCCATGTCTGAAAACCAAGTATGGGATTTGGTCGATTTGCCAGATGGCTACCAAGCCATTGGAAGCAAATGGGTTTTCAAACTGAAAAAGGACAAGGATGGGAAACTTGAAGTTTTCAAAGCTAGATTGGTTGCAAAAGGTTACAGGCAAGTCCACGGTGTGGATTACGATGAAACCTTTTCACCAGTTGCAATGCTGAAGTCTATTCGAATAATGTTAGCAATCGCTGCATATTACGATTACGAAATATGGCAGATGGATGTCAAAACTGCTTTCTTAAACGGCGTTTTAACAGAAACTGTGTTTATGACACAGCCTGAAGGTTTTGAGGATCCAAAGAATGCTAAAAAGGTATGCAAGCTAAAGAAGTCAATCTACGGATTGAAGCAGGCATCCAGGAGCTGGAATATACGTTTTGATGAAGCAGTCAGTGACTTTGGTTTCATCAAGAACGCGGACGAATCTTGTGTATACAAGAAGGTCAGTGGGAGCAAAATTGCTTTCCTAGTATTATATGTCGACGACATATTGCTTATCGGAAATAACATTCCTATGTTGAACTCTGTCAAGATTTGGCTTGGGAAATGTTTTTCGATGAAGGATCTAGGAGAAGCACAGTACATATTGGGCATCAAGATTTACAGAGATAGATCTAAAAAGATGATTGGACTTAGTCAAAGCACTTATATCAATAAGGTGCTTGATAGGTTCAAGATGGCGGACTCCAAGCGAGGCTACCTACCCATGTCTCATGGAATGACTCTAAGCAAGACTCAGTGCCCAAAAACACTTGATGAGCGTAGACGAATGAATGGGATTCCATATGCATCATTGATTGGTTCAATAATGTATGCTATGATATGTACACGCCCGGATGTTGCGTACGCACTCAGTGCTACGAGCAGATACCAGTCAGACCCAGGAGAGGCGCATTGGACTGCTGCCAAGAACATTCTGAAGTACCTGAAAAGGCACAAAGATGACTTCCTGGTCTATGGTGGAGATGATGAATTAATTGTTAAAGGCTATACGGACGCAAGTTTCCAAACCGACAAAGATGATTTCAGATCACAGTCTGGGTTTGTCTTCTGCCTCAACGGAGGAGCAGTAAGCTGGAAAAGTGCTAAGCAAAGCACCATTGCGGATTCTACAACTGAAGCGGAGTACATTGCTGCACATGAAGCAGCAAAGGAAGCTATATGGCTAAGAAAGTTCATAGGAGAACTTGGTGTAGTCCCCTCCATTAAAGGACCAATAGCCCTGTATTGTGATAATAACGGAGCTATTGCACAGGCAAAAGAGCCTAGACACCACCAGAGAGTCAAGCATGTACTTCGTAGATTTCACCTTCTACAAGAGTTCGTTGAAAGAAAAGAAGTCGAGATAAGCAAAATTGGAACTGATGACAACATATCAGATCCATTAACTAAACCTCTGCCGCAAGCGAAGCACAACTCGCACACTGCAGCTATGGGAATCAAGCATATTGGAGAATGGCTTTGATGTCTCTGTTTAATGTTTTAAAGTTTTAGAGTTTAAATCTTTGTAAAACATTATTGGTTAATCATTCACATTAAATGAAAGGAATTCATTTTTCCATTTAATTTGTGGTTTATTAAATGATGAGTCCCTTCAACTTGACGATATATTCAAGATAGACTGTCATGACCAGTCCTGTGACTAAGAAATGTCTATCAAGTGAACTTGAATGTCAAAGGTTGAAAATGGTCCCTAATTGGAGTTTTCTATAAAATTGGACGCATAGAAAACGTTAGACGATTAGAGTGCAAGATGACTAGTAGTTCTGTTTCTTGAACTATGTGGACATGGCAATGTCATAATCATTTGCACAGATACTTACTTTGGGAAGACTAGTATCGGACAAGACCTATGAAACTTTACTGTAAGAGATGAAAGTCTGTCATAAGTAAATTTCATTAAATTATTAGACACTAAATCCTCAATACCTGAGTGATTTGAGATTACTTGTTTGAGAACTGGTTGCTTTGACGTTGACCAACCGTCGCACCGTAAAAGGAGGCTATAAAGGCAACGCTCAGGTAATCACCTATCAAACGAAGTCTAATCTCAAGATCGCAAGATTGGGATTGTCCTCCCATAAATCGGGATGAGATGCTTAAAAGTTGTACAAGGCCACTCGGAGAGCTAGAAACTGTGAAATGCATGGCCGTGCTCGGATGAATCATAGGCTATGATTATCTGTTTATTTGATCAGTTGAACTCTGAAACCGAGGAACACCTCTGGACATAATAAGGATGACAACTCTTACCTTATGTTCAAGAGCAAGCATCGAGCGACAAAGGAATTAGGAAATGCACACTTGTCCCTAAGGACAAGTGGGAGACTGAAGGAAATAATGCCCTTGGTCCAAGTATGCATTCTATGTTAAGTCTAATAAATGCGGTTCAGTATTAATTAACAAGTTAATAATTCAGTGAGATCAAGTGAGCTGAATGCCTAGCTAGAGGCCGCTTCAGTTCAAGTGGAATTAATGATATTAATCCACAGCTTACTCTTGACTGAACCCGTAGGGTCACACAAATAGTACGTAAACGGATCAAGTATTTAATGGCATTAAATACTCCATCTATGAATATTCGGAACCGACGGATCTTGGTTTCAGTGGGAGCTAAGATCGTCACGGGCAAGAAATGAATACTCCGGAAACGATGATATTGCCGGAAACGGAAATATGGATCGTATCGGAAATATGAATATTATCCAAGTCGTAGATGTTGCCGGAAACGGAAACATGGTACGTATCGGAAAATATTATTGGAAATGGAAATATTACCAGAATCGGAAATATTGCCGGAAACGGAAATATTGTCAGAATCGGAAATATTGCCGGAATCGGAAAATAATTCCGGAAACGGAAATATTAAATATTTGTTCGAAACGGAAATTAATTCCGGAATCGGAAATATTAAATATTGTTCGTATCGGAAATAGATTCCGGAAATGGAAATTTAATCGGAAGCGTATCGTACGAATTAGCATCGGACGAGGCTTGCCGGACGAAGGCCCAGCACGAAGCCGGGGCCATCGCCCAGCAAGCATGCGCGCCACTAGCCCAGCCAAGGCAGCGCCCAGGCCTACCGCAAGGCAGGCCCAGCGCGCGCCAAGGGCCACGGCTGCGTGGGCCGTGCTGCGCGGGCTGCTGCTCGCACGCGCATGGGCAGCCCTTGTGGCTGCCGTGTGTGTGTGAGTTTGTGCTCATGCGTGATTCCTGAATCTGCAAGAGTCAGTGTATGATTAAATGTCTATTCCTAATTGGATAAATTAATTAAATAGAATTCATGTAGGATTCTAATTCCAATTAATTCGCATCCTACTAGGATTACGATTCCTTTTCCATAACTCTATAAATAAAGGCCTAGGGGTCATAATTTATACACAAGTTTCAAAGTATTCAAAAGTGAGTTTTTTGAGAGAAAATCAAACACACATCTTGCTCAAAAGTGCCGAAATTTTCTAGTACCTTAAGGGCGATTCTAGTTGGTCAATCTTAAGGCGGATCCGGACGTGCTGTGGACTATCTACGGAGGGACGACACTTGGAGTCCTAAAAGACTTGTTCTTGTTCGGTTCGGGCGCAGCTAGGGAGGGCACGCAACAAAGAGTATGCATCTAAATTATGCTATATGATTATGTGTAAATAATATGTTGTCCTGGGTTAATGGTTGTTTCCGCATGATCTATGTAATGTCATATGTATCATAACCTAACAGAAATCTCATACCCAGCTTCAAGACAGCCATGTACACGGTAAACTCCCCAGCCACCAGATCAATGATGGTGCAGTCCATGCACCCCAGCATCTTTAACTTATATTCGCTGCCTAGGTTTAGAGATTCAGCATAATCAGCCCCCTGCTCATTCAAATAATTCAGCGAAGTCTGGAGAGGGAAGATTTCACGAGGGTGAAGGTGTCCTTCCTCACTTCTAGACGGAGCCGCTAGGGACGTCCTCCTCTATGGGAGACGAAGACTCCCCCTCGAAATCCGGATCTTCACTTATCCTCACCATGATGTCCTGCACAAGCCCAAGAATTGGCTCAGGACGGGGCCATAAACCCTTGTCGGGAAGACGCCAAGTACTGGGTCGCCGTCCTCAACCCAACTGGGCCGGCGTACCACTAACAAGGGAAAAAGATAAAATGAACTAACCAACAAACAAGTTTTAAAAAAAAAGAGTTACCTGCTAGATCAAAGAATGAAGTCCAAAGAAAAATTAAATTCCCCAGATGAAGGACTCCAAGAACAAAGACTTGAAGGCAACGGTGGTCTTAACTCGCTTACTGGTGGTTGAATGACGCCGAAAATCGCCTTCCTTCTGCTGCTCTCAAGAGATATTTTGAAATGAGGGGGAATCCACTTGAAATATCCACTTATTTATAGAGGAGTAAGAAATGATGACCACTGCCACATGTCACTACGGCACAGGAGAAACCAAGAGCAGTAAAAGCTAACGACAGTTTTCACTCCTCTTGAGGGGCAAATGGTGTGGCCTTGGTGTATTACCACCATGGGCCATATGAAGTACGTGGCCTACTCAAGCCTACCCCCAAATAGATATGGGCCCAGTGCTCATTGTCATTTACGCCTAGGAGGCCCACCTACTTGATAAAAGCCCAAGTTATCCATTACCAAACCTAAACCTAGAGGATACATCAGGATCTAAGCCAATCCCCTAGAAACGGACACTTGTCCCAATCCCAGAGATCATCCAATCATGCAGCTAGGGTTTAGGGATCAATTCCCAAGAAACCCTAGCCCTATAAATAGTTCAGATCCCAAGGTAAAAGAGGCATTCAATTCATTCCCACCTACCCAAAACTATCTTTGCTTTGCCTTCTCTCTAAAAGTTACTTCTCTCTCTAGCCAATACTTATTTAGGCATCAGAGGGAATATTCCTACGGGAATATTCTTGTTTTGCAGGTTGCAGGAAGATTGTGCCAGCGCATACTTAATACCTCCGAGGAACGCGTGACACGTCATCACCAAAAATATCCCACAACACAAGGTATGGAGGTGCATTGGGCTTTACTTACACCCCTCCCACAAACAAAGAAATATAACTTATTTTTGTGGATGAGCTGCGTGGACGGCTAGTTACACTTCTCGGAGGGTGTGCTGCAGAAGAAGTTATGCAGGACATGTTTCGACATGTGCACTTGGTGATATTAGGAGAGCAATTGATATCGCATACAAAGAAATAGCAGAGTATAGCCTTAGCCAAACTTTTGTCCCAATATCTTTATCGACATTGTGTAGTGGTGGGATCGATGATTTGGGGGCTGCTCCTTGGGAAGGGATCAGGTTTGCACCATTTTCCTCTTTCAAGTTGTAAAATCGTTTATTTGATTTATGTTTCGATTAACCTAAGAATGTATACAGGGACATCTTTTTGATATTATTCAAGGAGAGTTGAAAGCACTCCTGCAGTCAGCACTTGTGGTGGCATTATGTGCTCTACGTGCAAACCCAAATGTTTTGGAAGGCCTGCGTGTTCATTTAGAAGGTATTTTCTCTGCTGTCTTTGTTCCATTTACACTAGCTTTTAGTACTCTCTATAATCTTGCGGTGGTAGCTTTTCCATTGTATTACTGAAATTCGTCTTGCTGGTTCCTTTATAATCCCTCTATTTTGAAGTACTTAGTATTATCGTATTGCACCAAGAACTAATGTTCCTTTTTTTGGGGTAAGTATCTCTCTCCTTTCTCTAATCTTAACCGCACATAATTAATTTTTCCGACATCTCTTTTTTACTCGCTTCTCACTGTGTGGGAGATTGGAGTAGCTCATAGTTTTCGTTGGGACTTAAAGGGGAGAAATAGTCCAACTTTCTCTTCCGAAAAAATTACTCTCTAAAACATCGACTCTTTAGTAGGAGTAAATATTGATAAAAGCTAAATAAATCAAGTATTTAGAAATTGAGGGAATATATGCTAAATAGATTTACTAATAGTTTTCTATGCTTAATTAATTTGGAGTTTTTTGCACTTTGATTTGGTTGTTTACTATCTTATCTCTTAACTTTGGCGCTTGAATGATATTGTAAACCACTAGAATGATATCCTTTTAGAAACCTCTCAAATATGGTATTGTCATTTACTGCTTCTATCTAGTCCAAGGTTGCCTAAAGATTGGCATTATTGTACATGAGCACGTAACATTTTTCAAATTCTTAAAACTGTTGGACATTCATAATACTACGACTATCTCCACTTTGAATTTTTGCATGTTCAACAAACTAGTGAGTAGCGATATACTTTGACTTGCCTGTCTTTCTTTGAATTCTTAATTAAGTATAATTTGGAAAGTTCAAACATGAACAAAACAAAAATTTAGAAAGTTATACCTGGTAGTTTAATCTCCACTTGCATTTTTCAAATTGATAGAGTTTGCATTCTGCAAACACGTGAAAGTTACACGTTAATGAATAAAGCTGCACCCACAAATTAACAAATAAGGGACATGTTTAGCTGCATCTTACCCTCTATTCAAATTTTTGATTTATTTTTGTTTTGTTTGCAGAGCACTTTTGGGATTCGAAGTGAAAATGGATTGTTGAAGAAAATTAAAATGAGCACAAAGTGGATACAGATACAACTATATCTTATGGTTATGTTTATTACAATATTTATTTGTTTCTTAGTACTCATAAGTAGTTGATTTTATTTTGCTTGTCTAGTGTCCTCGGCAAAAGAATGATATGAGACTCTGGATATTATGTCATGAGATTCATGAAAGAGATCATCAACTATAAACACACGCGAATAATTGAAGATGTATGTATTTTTCTTCTTTCAATTATGCCTAGACATTATATGTGTTGTTACTAATTATATCAACTTTCTCATTTTGTAGTACTCTCCTGATTGCAATGTTGCGAATTATGATTAACAACAAACTGATGAAGGCATAGCTCAATGGACGCATCATGTTCTTTTTGTGTGAATAGTGTGGTAGATTAATTATGTTTTTCGACTGGAAATTGTCTACGATGTTCTACTTTTAGCGTGTTGATTTGAAATTAAAAGAAGTACTATATGACACTTATACTTGTTTTCTTTTTCTGTTATTTTTTTCTAGCGTGTTAACAACATCGCATATGATTTAAACTTATGAGATGTTTATTTGATATGATAGAAATGAAATTGGATATATAAAGCAACACCCACAAATTAACAAATATGAAGCACTGTTGCTTAGACCATGTCAACAAGTTAACATTCAAAAGCTCTATTTTGATGGAATTTTGAAAGTTGATTGATTTCTACATCATTCAAGAAAAGGCAAGTCTTACTTGTTGAAAGTAACAAAAGATACGAACTATTGTTAGAACACCTAGACAATAGAGTTCAAAGCTAAAGAAAGATTTTATGACTATTATTTCACCTAGATTTGAGTGAATATTGGTTTATTTACTCAATGTGATATAAGTTTGAATCTGTTTGGCTAGTTCAAATATTCAGAAGTATAAAATCCACTTGGCAAGAAATCATAAAGATCTAGGTTAGTTCATGACGATGATTACTTTAAGACCAAAAATGATCATCAATGATTGTGTGTTGTAATTTCACGATCTAGCTCCATAATATATGGCATATCTATGTTGGAATGATCGAAGTCAATTAGTACTTGATTTGATCAATGATGAATCATAAAGATTCTTTATCCTATAATTTCTATAAAGAAAATTCTCAACTACCACCAAACTAAACCAAATTCGTCAAAGCTATTGAAAAGTAATTTCAGAATATCTTTTCAATAATGTAATAATGGTTTATTTTTATTTTTTTATTACATGTATTTAATAATTAAAAATTAAAACTATTAAAGAGCCCGAAAAAAATTAAAAATCGCCTCTGATGGCAGCGCTTTTTAGTTAAACGCTACTAATTAATTTAAATTAAATTAGTTGTTTGGTGTACAAAATTTCCTGCCATAACTAAAGGTTTAATAGTTATATATTGAATGTTGCTAAATGAGGCAATATTAATAGCGCTTTCAAAAAGCGCTATTATTCATTTAACACCGCTGCTAATTAACAGCGCTTTTAAAGGGCTGTCTTTAATTTGAAAAGGCGCTATTAAAGCTTATTGTGGTGTAGTGTTATTTGCATTATTCTTCAAAATCTGCAACTTTTAATGAGGAAACTCATCATCTACAAAATCACATCCTAAAAAGAAACAAAAAAAATCTAAATATTCTCTCAGCTCTCTCAATCAGTTTTTCACTTCCGGTGTCGGGTCTCATACCGTCGGTGGTTGGGTCGTAGCAAGAATGCATCGCTGCAAACTTTTGTCTGCGACGTTAGTCACCAATAGTGTCATCAATGGAAGATGAGAGGGAGAGAAGATGAAGGCCCAAGATGTGAAAAAAGGAATTTGAAATGACAGTGATTTTAAAAGAATTTCCAAATTCTAGTGTTGGGCTTATTTCATAAGTGTTTGGAATTGGGCCAAATTCAATTCCAAATTTTATTGCATCCCCAAACACCTGCATTGAGTAAAATCCATCATTTGAAATGAAATTCTCACTCCCAAAAAGGCCATAAGTGTGTTTTTCCACACAACTAAGCAATATTAATCTTACCATAGAGCATACAAAGAACCTTATTTTTGTGTGCCTCTGATAGACAATTATTGTGTCGTTAACCAACAACCATCCAATCAAACAATATTTATAAAACACCTAAAATAACCGACTATTTCAACTATAGTGGCAAGCGTAGGGATCGTACCATGAGAACGGTGAGAGTGAGTTCAAAAAATTCAAGCTAACTTAGGAATGAAAAGGAAAAAGAATCTTGACAAGCTAACAATACTTCAACTAATTGGTGAGAGACATAGAATGGAAATATTTAGGTGATCGGGGATAGTCTTGGTTTCATTGGGGAAAAGCAAAGGTTCAATCACTTGATATTGCAAATACATGACAATTAGGGGGAAAACTGGATAATGTTGCATTCGTCACCTCTCAGATAGAATGCATTCAATTGCCTAATCCGAGGGAGAGCTTTCGCATGACCCCTAGACTAGACAACTAACAATTAGAGCTAGTTCATCCACATGCTCATACTAATTCACAATTTCTTGCCAAACTAACATGAAGAATTCCAATCAACTAACTAGAATTAGCATTTGCAACTAGTAATCTAACTAGACATGGATATCCTAATCATCAAATCAAAATTTAATCACAACATCATCATGAATTCCCTTCCAAAATCCCTAATTAATTCCCAAGCTTCACCCTTACCCCTTGAAGGAAATAATGCCCTTGGTCCAAGTATGCATTCTATGTTAAGTCTAATAAATGCGGTTCAGTATTAATTAACAAGTTAATAATTCAGTGAGATCAAGTGAGCTGAATGCCTAGCTAGAGGCCGCTTCAGTTCAAGTGGAATTAATGATATTAATCCACAGCTTACTCTTGACTGAACCCGTAGGGTCACACAAATAGTACGTAAACGGATCAAGTATTTAATGGCATTAAATACTCCATCTATGAATATTCGGAACCGACGGATCTTGGTTTCAGTGGGAGCTAAGATCGTCACAGGCAAGAAATGAATACTCCGGAAACGATGATATTGCCGGAAACGGAAATATGGATCGTATCGGAAATATGAATATTATCCAAGTCGTAGATGTTGCCGGAAACGGAAACATGGTACGTATCGGAAAATATTATTGGAAATGGAAATATTACCAGAATCGGAAATATTGCCGGAAACGGAAATATTGTCAGAATCGGAAATATTACCGGAATCGGAAAATAATTCCGGAAACGGAAATATTAAATATTTGTTCGAAACGGAAATTAATTCCGGAATCGGAAATATTAAATATTGTTCGTATCGGAAATAAATTCCGGAACTGGAAATTTAGTCGGAAGCGTATCGTACGAATTAGCATCGGACGAGGCCTGCCGGACGAAGGCCCAGCACGAAGCCGGGCCATCGCCCAGCAAGCACGCGCGCCACAAGCCCAGCCAAGGCAGCGCCCAGGCCTACCGCAAGGCAGGCCCAGAGCGCGCCAAGGCCACGGATGCGTGGGCCGCGCTGCGTGGGCTGCTGCTCGCACGCGCATGGGCAGCCCTTGTGGCTGCCGTGTGTGTGTGAGTTTGTGCTCATGCGTGATTCCTAAATCTACAAGAGTTAGTGTATGATTAAATTCCTATTCCTAATTGGATAAATTAATTAAATAGAATTCATGTAGGATTCTAATTTCAATTAATTCGTATCCTACTAGGATTACGATTCCTTTTCCATAACTCTATAAATAAAGGCCTAGGGGTCATTATTTATACACAAGTTTTAAGTATTCAAAACTAAGATTTTTAAGCAGAAAAATCAGCCAATATTCTTGCCTACCTAACCGAAAATATTAGAACCTTAAGGGCGATTCTAGTTGGTCAATCTTAAGGCGGATCCGGACGTGCTGTGGACTATCTACGGAGGGACGACACTTGGAGTCCTAAAGACTTGTTCTTGTTCGGTTCGGGCGCAGCTAGGGAAGGCACGCAACAAAGAGTATGCATCTAAACTATGCTAAATGATTATGTGTAAATAATATGTTTCCTGGCTTTATGGTTTTTCCGCATGATTTATGAACTGTCATATGAATCATAACCTAACAGTGGTATCACGAGCCCCTTATTATTTTCATAATCTAAATTGCATGAACATGGTTAAATATTACAAATTTGCAAGAATTAAAAGGGGTGATTAATTTTCGTAATTGTTAATTAATTGCAAATTGCGTTTATTTAATTATACGTACGCAGTTTTTCGGCAGTTTCTTCGTTACTCATCCAAATCGAGTGATTTTTGTGTCAATTCCGCATGTAAAAGGCATTCTAAAATTTTGACAAAAATAGTATTTTTCTGCCGAACCCAGAATTCTCAAAATCGAAGCCTAACTATGACTTTTCGAAGGTTTTAGTTTTTCGAATGCAAAATTTCGTAAATTTAAGATGTTAAATTAAATATTTGCGATTCTTGTTGATAAATCTTGAATTTTTGATTGACCTACTGCATATGTTTAACAAGTTTGAATGCCTAGTCTTGTTAATTATGCAATCTAATTTGTAATTATGATTAATTTGTTGAAAATTAGAATAATTTAGAATTAATTTGATTTTCATAATTAATTGTAATTTAATTAGAAACCTATGATTAAAAACCACCATAAAAATTGTAAATTTACGATAAATTTTAAATTTTTATGACCTAAACTTGAATCCATATCAATCGGAAATCAATTGGATAATAAATTTTCGATTTTTCGCCCTAAAATTATGAAATTAATATTATTTATTAATTTGTCATTAATTTTAAATATAAATTTTAAATTTTATGCGATTCGTTCATATAACTTGCACGCACGAAGCAATGGACGCTTCGTGTTACCCTTAAGGGGTGTTGTATAATGCGGGCATGCGACGACGAGCAAGGGAGCTCGTCGCCCGTGCGGCACGAATGCAATGAGCAAGGGCGTAGTGCACGAGCACAAGGCAGCAGCCCTGCCTTGTGTCGTGTGCCACGAGCTATGAACGAATGGGCATGGGCGAAGAGCGAGCCAAGGCAGTCGCGTGTGGGCAGCAAGCGAGCTGCGCCACAACGCGCGCTGCCTCGCACAAGAGCGCGCAGCCTCGCGCGCAGCGAGCGCAAGCTCGCGTGCCACGAGCGCTGCGCCCAGCATTACTCGCGCGCACAGCGAGCGATGTCGCGCGCCCAGCGAGCGATGTCGCGCCCCAGCGAGCGATGGCTCGCGCGCACAGCGAGCGATGTCGCGCGCCCAGCGAGCGATGTCGCGCGCCCAGCGAGCGATGGCTCGCGCGCCCAGCGAGCGATGTCGCGCGTGCGCACTGCGAGCGATAGCTCGCGTGCGATGAGCGCTGGCGCGCGCAGCGAGCACCAATGCGTGCGGAGGCTTGCGATAGGGAAGCAGCAGCTATGCGACGAGCGCATGGGCTGCGCGCACATGGCCAGCAATGGCTGTGTGCGTACGGTCCATGGGCGTGCAACGCGTAGGGTGTTTGCGTTACGATTAGATCGTTTTGAATGTTTAATTTGAAAATTTCAGTTCACGTAATTTTAATTAATTTTAAAATTAATAATTTGAATTATTTTCTTGGATTTTAATTTTGAATATTATAATTATAATAAATGTTATTTATTCTAATTATTTTACTAAAATTAAAATCATGAATTAATTTAAATACGACTGAAATTAAATTAAATTTTTGGATTCAATTATAAATTGATATGAGCTTTAAATTTTAATTAAATTTGTATGTTTCCGGTTGAACTAGAAATACATTTTTATGTTTAAAATTGGTAAAGCATATGAATTTATTGGTTTAAGTGGGAGCGCTTTTTAGTCATAAACTCTTGATTAGGTCTACAAATCCTTAAGGTTAAAACAACTTGATTAGAATTAATAAGGACTGAATAATTGGTAGATTATTGGTGCCCTTGATTAATTGCTGCAAATGTTTACGTGATGCATAATGTGTTTTACTAACCAGCTACGTGGGCCATTCATGATAATGAATGGGTGAATGGTATATATTGTATATGTACTGTTTTGCAGGTTATGAAGTGACTAGTATGGCCCAAATAGGATAGAAAATATGGTCTGCGTACCATTAATTTGAATGTAATTGGTCTAAAGTACCAAAGTTATTTTTCAATTCAAATATGGTCTGCGAACCATCAAATAGTTGTAATTAGTTATAGCTTATCCTATTTGAAGAAAATGGTGCCTCCCACGGAGATTTTCAAGACGGACTTTGAAGTCAAAGCTTCAAGATGAAGTCGGGCCATACTAGATCACAAATATCTTATGCATGTTTTAAGTTATTTATTGTTTTAAATATGTCTTAAAATGCATGAGATCAAAAGCTTGATTATGTTGCATGATTAAGGATTTTAGTTCACTTAAAATCTAACCAACATAGTAAGAGCCTTAAGTTCCAAACTTAAAAATTGAGTTAAAAGGTGCCATGCCAAAATATACACTTGCTTGGATATCCTTTACATCAATCTAGTAATAGTTTTCGCTCAGCGAGGTGTTACTTATTGGTCCTAAAGGGGCAAGGTACACAAATAATTGTGAGTACATGTTAGTTTTGGTGAAACTCAACGATATAAGTAAGGAGTCCTTTTATGTCGTGGCAAATTCAATAGGTTTACCTAATAAGTTCTTAGACGTACCTATCAACCAAGAATAGTTTCTAGACTATTAGCAAAAGGCTTTTGCTTACCTAAGATGTTCTAGGATTAAGTCGACAAACTGTGCTTAGTTCTTCAATGATTTTAGGATCTTGGAATCATTTTATTCACACCTGCCGGAACACATAATTTGAATAAAATGCTTAATAAACATTGAATTATGCATGTATGCTAGAATTTAAGTTTATTAAGAGAAACTGTGAATGGTTATTTATTTGTTTATTCTTTTCAATTGTAGTTTTTAATATGGCAAACAACAATTCATTCAACATTCGATCAATTCTCGAAAAGGAGAAGTTGAACGGGAAAAACTTCCTTGGCTGGCAAAGGAACTTGCAAATAGTTCTTATGCAGGAAGAAAAGGAGTATGTCCTAGATGAGGCGATGCCCGAAGCTGCAGGCGACGGGGTCACTCAGGCAGCCCTCAATCGTTGGATTGATGCCAACAAGGATGTGAAATGTCTAATGCTCGCCACCATGAGTGCGGATCTGCAGAAAACGTTCATCAACTCAGATGCTTTCACAATCATCAGTGAGTTGAAGAACATGTTCCAAGATCTGGCTCGAGTCGAAAGATTCGAGACTCATAGGCAAATTCTTGAGACCAAGCTTAAGAAAGGCGAGCCCGTAAGTCCACATGTTCTCAAAATGATTGGACTCATTGAGAATATGAGTCGGCTGGATCAGCAATTTTCTCAGGAAATGGCTATAGACACCATCCTCCATTCTCTTCATAGCGGGTATGATCAGTTCAAACTGAACTACAGTATGAATAGTCTGGACAAAACGCTCACTGAGCTTCACGGTATGCTGAAGACCGCTGAAAAGACGCTCAAAAGTGATAAGCAGGATGTGCTTATGGTGCGTGGGGGCAAGTTCAAGAAATCTGGAAAGAAGAGGAATGCTAAGAAAGGTGGCAACAAGGCCAGCCCAACTAAGCAAACTGGCGCCAAATCTGCAAAGAGGAAGGTCAGTCAACCCACTTCTGAATCCGAATGCTTCTACTGCAAGAAGAAGGGGCATTGGAAGAGAGATTGCTTGAAGCTAAAGGAAGATCAGAAGAACGGAACAGTCGTTCCATCTTCAGGTATTTTCGTTATAGACTGTATACTTGCTAATTCAACTTCTTGGGTATTAGATACAGGTTGTGGCTCACACTTATGTTCCAATCCACAGGGACTAAGAAGAAGTAGAAAGTTAAGCAAGGGTGAAGTCGACCTACGAGTGGGAAATGGAGCACGGATTGCTGCATTAGCTGTAGGAACTTACTATTTGTCGTTGCCCTCCGGGCTAGTTTTGGAACTGGAAGAATGTTTCCATGTTCCAAGTCTTACTAAAAACATCATTTCAGTTTCTTGCTTAGATGCTAAGGGATTTTCCTTTATAATAAAAGACAATAGTTGTTCGTTTTATTTTAAAGAGATGTTTTATGGATCTGCTAGATTAGTCAATGGACTTTATTTATTAGATCACGACAAACAAGTATATAACATAAATACCAAAAAGGCCAAAAAGAATGATTCAGATCTCACCTATCTGTGGCATTGTCGATTAGGCCATATAAACTTGAAACGCTTAGAAAGACTTCAAAGGGAAGGAATTCTAGAACCATTTAACTTAGAGGATTATGGTAAATGCGAATCATGTTTACTTGGCAAAATGACAAAGCAACCTTTCTCTAAAGTTGGAGAAAGAGCAAATGAACTATTGGGTTTAATCCATACAGATGTATGAGGACCAATGAGTACAAATGCTAGAGGTGGTTTCAGCTACTTTATCACTTTCACTGATGACTTCAGTAGGTATGGTTATGTCTACCTAATGAAGCATAAGTCTGAATCCTTTGACAAATTCAAGGAATTTCAGAGTGAAGTAGAGAATCAATTAGGCAAGAAGATCAAGGCACTGCGGTCTGATAGAGGCGGTGAATATCTGAGCTATGAATTTGATGACCATCTGAAAGAATGTGGAATTCTATCAGAATTGACTCCTCCTGGAACACCACAATGGAACGGTGTGTCAGAACGGAGGAACAGAACCTTGCTAGACATGGTCAGGTCAATGATGGGTCAGGCCGAACTTCCATTAGAATTTTGGGGACATGCACTAAATACAGCTGCACTCACTATAAATAGAGCTCCGTCTAAAGCTGTCGAAAAGACTCCATACGAATTATGGTTTGGAAAGCCTCCAAATGTGTCTTTTCTTAAGATTTGGGGATGTGAAGTATACATCAAACGATTAATTTCAGACAAACTTCATCCAAAATCTGACAAATGTATCCTTGTGGGCTATCCAAAGGAAACAAAGGGGTATTACTTCTACAATACATCTGAGAACAAAGTGTTTGTTGCTCGAGATGGTGTCTTTTTAGAGAAGGATCACATTTCCAAAATGACAAGTGGGAGAAAAGTAGACCTCGAAGAAATTCGAGTCGAACAACAAACTCTAGAGAATGCTCAAGATGACATTCAAGATGAAACTCAGAGATCTTTAGAAGAATCTGGTGAGAATCATGGTCAATCTAGAAATGTTACCCCGCGTAGATCGCAAAGATATAGATCTCAACCGGAAAGGTACTTGGGTATTTTGACGAACGAGAGCTATGACGTTCTATTACTTGAAAGTGATGAACCTGCGACTTACAAGCAAGCTATGACGAGCCCTAGCTCCAAGCAATGGCAAGAAGCCATGCAATCTGAATTAGACTCCATGTCTGAAAACCAAGTATGGGATTTGGTCGATTTGCCAGATGGCTACCAAGCCATTGGAAGCAAATGGGTTTTCAAACTGAAAAAGGACAAGGATGGGAAACTTGAAGTTTTCAAAGCTAGATTGGTTGCAAAAGGTTACAGGCAAGTCCACGGTGTGGATTACGATGAAACCTTTTCACCAGTTGCAATGCTAAAGTCTATTCGAATAATGTTAGCAATCGCTGCATATTACGATTACGAAATATGGCAGATGGATGTCAAAACTGCTTTCTTAAACGGCGTTTTAACAGAAACTGTGTTTATGACACAGCCTGAAGGTTTTGAGGATCCAAAGAATGCTAAAAAGGTATGCAAGCTAAAGAAGTCAATCTACGGATTGAAGCAGGCATCCAGGAGCTGGAATATACGTTTTGATGAAGCAGTCAGTGACTTTGGTTTCATCAAGAACGCGGACGAATCTTGTGTATACAAGAAGGTCAGTGGGAGCAAAATTTCTTTCCTAGTATTATATGTCGACGACATATTGCTTATCGGAAATGACATTCCTATGTTGAACTCTGTCAAGATTTGGCTTGGGAAATGTTTTTCGATGAAGGATCTAGGAGAAGCACAGTACATATTGGGCATCAAGATTTACAGAGATAGATCTAAAAAGATGATTGGACTTAGTCAAAGCACTTATATCAATAAGGTGCTTGATAGGTTCAAGATGGCGGACTCCAAGCGAGGCTACCTACCCATGTCTCATGGAATGACTCTAAGCAAGACTCAGTGCCCAAAAACACTTGATGAGCGTAGACGAATGAATGGGATTCCATATGCATCATTGATTGGTTCAATAATGTATGCTATGATATGTACACGCCCGGATGTTGCGTACGCACTCAGTGCTACGAGCAGATACCAGTCAGACCCAGGAGAGGCGCATTGGACTGCTGCCAAGAATATTCTGAAGTACCTGAAAAGGCACAAAGATGACTTCCTGGTCTATGGTGGAGATGATGAATTAATTGTTAAAGGCTATACGGACGCAAGTTTCCAAACCGACAAAGATGATTTCAGATCACAGTCTGGGTTTGTCTTCTGCCTCAACGGAGGAGCAGTAAGCTGGAAAAGTGCTAAGCAAAGCACCATTGCGGATTCTACAACTGAAGCGGAGTACATTGCTGCACATGAAGCAGCAAAGGAAGCTATATGGCTAAGGAAGTTCATAGGAGAACTAGGTGTAGTCCCCTCCATTAAAGGACCAATAGCCCTGTATTGTGATAATAACGGAGCTATTGCACAGGCAAAAGAGCCTAGACACCACCAGAGAGTCAAGCATGTACTTCGTAGATTTCACCTTCTACGAGAGTTCGTTGAAAGAAAAGAAGTCGAGATAAGCAAAATTGGAACTGATGACAACATATCAGATCCATTAACTAAACCTCTGCCGCAAGCGAAGCACAACTCGCACACTGCAGCTATGGGAATCAAGCATATTGGAGAATGGCTTTGATGTCTCTGTTTAATGTTTTAAAGTTTTAGAGTTTAAATCTTTGTAAAGCATTATTGGTTAATCATTCACAATAAATGAAAGGAATTCATTTTTCCATTTAATTTGTGGTTTATTAAATGATGAGTCCCTTCAACTTGACGATATATTCAAGATAGACTGTCAGGACCAGTCCTGTGACTAAGAAATGTCTATCAAGTGAACTTGAATGTCAAAGGTTGAAAATGGTCCCTAATCGGAGTTTTCTATAAAATTGGACGCATAGAAAACGTTAGACGATTAGAATGCAAGATGACTAGTAGTTCTGTTTCTTGAACTATGTGGACATGGCAATGTCATAATCATTTGCATAGATACTTACTTTGGGAAGACTAGTATCGGACAAGACCTATGAAACTTTACTGTAAGAGATGAAAGTCTGTCATAAGTAAATTTCATTAAATTATTAGACACTAAATCCTCAATACCTGAGTGATTTGAGATTACTTGTTTGAGAACTGGTTGCTTTGACGTTGACCAACCGTCGCACCGTAAAAGGAGGCTATAAAGGCAACGCTCAGGTAATCACCTATCAAACGAAGTCTAATCTCAAGATCGCAAGATTGGGATTATCCTCCCATAAATCGGGATGAGATGCTTAAAAGTTGTACAAGGCCACTCGGAGAGCTAGAAACTGTGAAATGCATGGCCGTGCTCGGATGAATCATAGGCTATGATTATCTGTTTATTTGATCAGTTGAACTCTGAAACCGAGGAACGCCTCTGGACATAATAAGGATGACAACTCTTACCTTATGTTCAAGAGCAAGCATCGAGCGACAAAGGAATTAGGAAATGCACACTTGTCCCTAAGGACAAGTGGGAGACTGAAGGAAATAATGCCCTTGGTCCAAGTATGCATTCTATGTTAAGTCTAATAAATGCGGTTCAGTATTAATTAACAAGTTAATAATTCAGTGAGATCAAGTGAGCTGAATGCCTAGCTAGAGGCCGCTTCAGTTCAAGTGGAATTAATGATATTAATCCACAGCTTACTCTTGACTGAACCCGTAGGGTCACACAAATAGTACGTAAACGGATCAAGTATTTAATGGCATTAAATACTCCATCTATGAATATTCGGAACCGACGGATCTTGGTTTCAGTGGGAGCTAAGATCGTCACAGGCAAGAAATGAATACTCCGGAAACGATGATATTGCCGGAAACGGAAATATGGATCGTATCGGAAATATGAATATTATCCAAGTCGTAGATGTTGCCGGAAACGGAAACATGGTACGTATCGGAAAATATTATTGGAAATGGAAATATTACCAGAATCGGAAATATTGCCGGAAACGGAAATATTGTCAGAATCGGAAATATTACCGGAATCGGAAAATAATTCCGGAAACGGAAATATTAAATATTTGTTCGAAACGGAAATTAATTCCGGAATCGGAAATATTAAATATTGTTCGTATCGGAAATAAATTCCGGAACTGGAAATTTAGTCGGAAGCGTATCGTACGAATTAGCATCGGACGAGGCCTGCCGGACGAAGGCCCAGCACGAAGCCGGGCCATCGCCCAGCAAGCACGCGCGCCACAAGCCCAGCCAAGGCAGCGCCCAGGCCTACCGCAAGGCAGGCCCAGCGCGCGCCAAGGCCACGGATGCGTGGGCCGCGCTGCGTGGGCTGCTGCTCGCACGCGCATGGGCAGCCCTTGTGGCTGCCGTGTGTGTGTGAGTTTGTGCTCATGCGTGATTCCTAAATCTACAAGAGTTAGTGTATGATTAAATTCCTATTCCTAATTGGATAAATTAATTAAATAGAATTCATGTAGGATTCTAATTTCAATTAATTCGTATCCTACTAGGATTACGATTCCTTTTCCATAACTCTATAAATAAAGGCCTAGGGGTCATTATTTATACACAAGTTTTAAGTATTCAAAACTAAGATTTTTAAGCAGAAAAATCAGCCAATATTCTTGCCTACCTAACCGAAAATATTAGAACCTTAAGGGCGATTCTAGTTGGTCAATCTTAAGGCGGATCCGGACGTGCTGTGGACTATCTACGGAGGGACGACACTTGGAGTCCTAAAGACTTGTTCTTGTTCGGTTCGGGCGCAGCTAGGGAAGGCACGCAACAAAGAGTATGCATCTAAACTATGCTAAATGATTATGTGTAAATAATATGTTTCCTGGCTTTATGGTTTTTCCGCATGATTTATGAACTGTCATATGAATCATAACCTAACACCCCTAGCATTGAATTGCTCTAGAGCCATGGAAATAGAAATGAAGCTAAATGTTGAAATCAAACAACTAATCATGCTAATTAATCCAAAAAACGAAATTAAAACCAACTAGTCAAATAAACATGTTTGTATGGTTTTCTTAATTTCAAGGAAAATGAAAAGAAATAACAAATGAACAATGTTGAAAAGCAATAAAGGAAGAGTAATGATGAAAATGACAATAATAAGGAGAAAGAATTTTACTAAAAGCTTGAGATTGTTCCACAATTGAAGTTGAAATCCAAAAGCAATTAACTAAGCTAAGTGTTTCTCCCTCTAAAAGCTAAGGAAATATGAAAATTACAATAATAGAATGTCTGTCTTAAAATTAGAAAAAGCTATCTATTTATATGGTTGCCTAAATTAGCAAAGATTACAAAAGAAAATCCATTCCGTGTCGATGTGCGTGCGCACAAGAAATATGTGTGCACGCCAACATGAGGGTACGTGCGGGCGCACAGATGTTAGTGTGCGCGCACACGAAGCAAACAAAATGTTGTGCGTGCACACGACTTGAGGCGACAAGGCACTTCAGGGGTTTAAAAATTCATGTGCGCGCGCACAGACTAGAAGTGTGCGTGCACAAGGATTTGGAAGGTGCTTCTGGCCCGAATTCGGGGATTTGTGCGCAAAAGATTTTGTGTGCCCGCACAAGCTCTATTTTCTGCTTTGCCTAAGTCTCTTCTTCGTGCGTGCGATCCGTTAACACTTGTGCGTGCATACATACCTGTTTTCCTGCATTTTCTCCTTGAAAATCCTAGATTGTTCCAATGTAACCTATGCAAGATCAAAGCTAGTAAGTGGAATGTAAATGGATATAAATGTAAGAAAAATTAAGCAAAAAGTAACGAAAAAGATAAAGTATTCCTAAGCAAAGAGCGACACAAATGTCGCTCATCAGCCTCCAAGAGTGAGATTTTCCCAAAAGCCAAAATACCATGTGGAAGTTTTAAGCTAACGGAATCAAGGCGGTGAAGGAAATAATGCCCTTGGTCCAAGTATGCATTCAATGTTAAGTCTAATAAATGCGGTTCAGTATTAATTAAACAAAGTTAATAATTCAGTGAGATCAAGTGAGCTGAATGCCTAGCTAGAGGCCGCTTCAGTTCAAGTGGAATTAATGATATTAATCCACAGCTTACTCTTGAATGAACTCGTAGGGTCACACAAATAGTACGTAAACGGATCAAGTATTTAATGGCATTAAATACTCCATCTATGGATATTCGGAATCGACGGATCTTGGTTTCAGTGGGAGCTGAGATCGTCAAAGGCAAGTAAATGAATACTCTGGAAACGATGATATTGCCGGAAACGGAAATATGGATCGTATCGGAAATATAAATATTATCCAAGTCGTAGATATTGCCGGAAACGGAAACATGGTATGTATCGGAAAATATTATCGGAAATGAAAATATTGCCGGAATCGGAAATATTGTCAGAATCGGAAATATTATCGGAATCGGAAAATAATTCCGGAAACGAAAATATTAAATATTTGTTCGAAACGGAAATTAATTCCGGAATCGGAAATGTTAAATATTGTTCGTATCGGAAATGAATTCCAGAATCGGGAATTTAATCGGAAGCGTATCGTACGAATTAGCATCGGACGAGACTTGCTAGACGAAGGCCCAGCACGAAGCCAGGCCCTCGCCCAGCAAGCCATACGCATCAACACACAAGCCAAAGCCTCGCAAGGCCAGGCCCAGCAAGGCATGGCGCGCGCGCGGAACAAAGTGGGCTGCAAGCAATGGGCTGCGAGCCGTGCAGCTCGCGTGGGCCGCGAGGCATGCGCGCGAGCTGTGCGGTGCTCGTGCTCGTGTGCGGCCGTGTGCTATACGAATCCTAAAGCTATCGGAATTCGTGCTATGATTAAATCCTAATCCTAGAAGATAGAAATTAATTAAATAGAGTTCTAAAGGGATTCTAATTAAATAATTTAGTATTCTAATAGGATTCTAAATCCTTTTCCATAACTCTATAAATACGTGCCTAGGGTCACAAATTTATAGACGAGTTTGATAAGTATTCAAACAATAAAGACTAGGATTTTTAAGCAGAAAAATCAGCCATAAACCTTGCCTATCTAGCCGAAAATAATAGTACCTTAAGGGCGATTCTAGTTGGTTAATCTTAAGTCGGATCCGGACGTGCTGTGGACTTTCTACGGAGGGACGACACTTGGAGTCCTAAAGACTTGTTCTTGTTCGGTTCTGGCGCAGCTAGGGAGGGCACGCTACAAAGTGTATGCATCATAGACTAATTATATGATTATGTGCAATTAATATGATTCCTGGCATTATGGTTTTTCCGCATGATTTATATTGTTCATATGTATCATAACCTAACAGTGGTATCAGAGCCCCTTATTAATTGCATGATCTATAATTTCTTAAACATGGTTAAATTTTACAAATTTGCAAAGAATTAAAAAGGGTTGATTAATTTTCGTAATTTTTAATTAATTGCAAATTGCGTTTATTTAATTATATGTACGCAGTTTTTCGGCAGTTTCTTCGTTACTCATCCAAATCGAGTGACTTTTGTGTCAATTACGCATGTAAAAGGCATTCTAAAATTTTGACAAAAACACTATTTTTCGGCCGAACCCAGAATTCCCAAATTCGAAGCCTAACTATGACTTTTCCGAGGTTTTGGTTTTTCGAACGCAAAAGTTTGTAAATTTAAGATGTTAAATTAAATATTTGCGATTCTTGTTGATAAATCTTGAATTTTTGATTGACCTACTGTATATGTTTAACAAATTTGAATGCCTAAGCTTGTTAATTATACAACCTAATTTGTAATTGTAATTAATTTGTTGAAATTCGAATAATTTAGAATTTGATTTGATTTTCATAATTAATTGACAATTTAATTAGGTATCCATGATTAAAAACCACCATAAAAATTGTTAATTTGTGATAAATTTTAATTTTTTATGACCTAGATTTGAATCCATGTTAATCGAAAATTAATTGATTAATAAATTTTCGAATTTTCGCCCTAAAATTATGAAATTAATATGATTTATTAATTTGTCATTGATTATAAATTAAAATTTTTAATTTTATAAAATTCGCTCATAAAAGTTGCACGCACAAAGCAAAGGACGCTACGTGTTACCCTTAAGGGGTGTTGTATAGTGCGGGCACGCGACGACGAGCAAGGGAGCTCGTCGCCCGTGCGGTAAGAATGCAGCGAGCAACATAGCATGGTGCGCGCGCGAGGCAATGGTGCTGGCCGTGTGTGCTATGCGATGGGTGATGAGCGATGGGCGATAGGAAAGGCACTGCGACCAGTCGCGTGTGGGCAGCAAGCGTGCTGCGCCACAGTACGCACTACCTCACGCCAGCGAGCGCTGGCTCGTGCAGCGAGCGATGGCTCGCGTGCAGCGAGCGACGCCTCGCGAGGGGAGCTGCTGCGATGCGATGTGCGCGAGCAAGCTGCGCGCAAGCGTGGCTTGGCTTGCTGCGTTTGCGCGTGGCTGCTGCTACTAGGGGTGTGCATCGGTCCAAAACCGGTCCGGTCCGGACCGGAACCGGAATGAACCGGAACTGGAATTCATAATTTTCTAGGTCCGGAGACCGGTCCGGAATAATTCCGATTCAGACCATTCCGGACCTGAAAGTTCCGGACCGGACCGGTTTTTGACCTGTTGAACCTGTTTAGCAGTAGAGTACTTAATTTCACACTAATTTTTCCTTCAAACCCACTTTAAATAACTCAATACCTACAGTTTATTTACATTAAAACTCATAAATTCATAAAATTGTTCTACAAATTAACTTACTGCATATTTTTAATAACACATTAGCTTGAATTAACGTTGCTTACTTTAGATAGATTTGTAACATCAAAAGTAAGAACAACATCAATAAGCATATAAACTTTTTTTCGATTCAATAATTTCAAGTTACAAAAAAGGGTAAAAGGGAGGGGGGAGTTGACCCATTGAGAGTGAACCCAGATAACCGATCCCCGATCGATCACCAGTCGAGAGCTTCAAAACGAAGGCCACCGCATTGAGACAATATTTTCCTTGACATAACTCATCGATCATCTTCGCAATAGTCAAAACCGCTACTTAGAATTGTAGATCTAAAGAGTAGATGGCCTAAGAAGTAGAAAGAAAGTGGGCTAAGAAGGAGAGTGATAGGGAAAGAGAGGCGGTAATTAATGGAGGTTAGGCTGAGAATTACAGAGAACGAAGGACTAACATAGGAGAGAGAAAAGAGGATGGTGATGGAAATCTTGAAAAGTTGGAGGAGGGTGGGCGGAGAAGTCAAGTGGAGTAGTAGGTTAAAAATGGGAGCAGAACTTTAAAATATACTTCATAATTCACTTACCCAGGTTTCCGGACTGAACCAGAAAATTCTGGTTTTTATCCGGTCCGGTCGAGAATCCGGAATATCACTTTTTTGTGGACCGGTACCCGGTCCTGAATCCACCGGTCCGGACCGGACCAGACAATTCAGGTCCGGTTCTGGACCGGATTCAGGTCCCGGTCGATTCTTGCACACCCCTAGCTGCTACTCGTGCCTTGTGCAACGGTCAGTCGAGGGGCGATGCGGCCTCGTGGCTCGATGGGGCTTGGGCGCAAGCCCAAGTGCCTCGTCTTGCGACGATTGACACGTTTTGGTTTTAATTTTGAATTTTCAGTTCGGAAATAATTTTAATTAATTTTAAAATTAATAATTTAAATTGTTTTCTCGGGATTTAATTTTGATTATTATAATTATTATAAATTTTAATTTATACTAATTATTTTACTAAAATTAAACCTTTAATTAATTTAAATTCGTTTAATTCAACTGAAAATAAATTAAATTAATGGATTCGATTATAATTTTATATGAGTTTTAAATTTTAATTAAACTTGTATGTTTCCGGTTAGACTAGAAATACATCTTTATGTTTAAAATTAGTAAAGCATATAAAGTTATTGGTTTAAGTGGGAGCATTTTAGTCATAAACTCTTGATTAGGTCTACAAATCCTTTAAGTTAAAACAACTTGATTAGAATTAATAAGGACTGAATAATTGGTAGATTATTGGTGCCCTTGATTAATGGCTGCAAATATATATGTGATGCATTACAATGTGTTTTACTAACCAGCTATGTGGGCCATTCATGATAATGAATGGGTGAATGGTATATATTGTATATGTACTGTTTTGCAGGTTATTGCAAGTGACTAGTATGGCCCAAATAGGATAGGAAATATGGTCTGCGTACCATTAATTTGAATGTAATTGGTCTAATGCACCAAAGTTTGTTTTTTCAATTCAAATATGGTCTGCGTACCATCAAATAGTTGTAATTAGTTTAATTATAGCTTATCCTATTTGAAGAAAATGGCGCCTCCCATGGTGAAATTCAAGACGAAGTTTCCATGCCATTTTCAAGACGGACTTTGAAGTTGAAGCTTCAAGATGAAGTCGGGCCATACTAGATCACATTTATCTTATGCATGCTTTAAGTTATTTATTGCTTTAAATATGTCTTAATTATGCATGAGATTATGGCTTGATTATGTTGCATGATTAAGGATTTTAGTTCACTTAAAATCTAACCAACATAGTAAGAGCCTTAAGTTCCAAACTTTAAAAATTGAGTTAAAAGGTGCCATGCCAAAATAACACTTACTTGGATAACCTTTACATCAATCTAGTAATAGTTTTACGCTCAGCGAGGTGTTACTTATTGATCCTAAAGGGGTAAGGCACACAAATAATTGTGAGTACATGTTAGTTTTGGTGAAACTCAACGATATAAGTAAGGAGTCCTTTTATGTCGTGGCAAAATTGATAGGTTTACCTAATATGTCCTTAGACGTACGTATTAACCAAGAGTAGTTTCTAGACTATTAGCAAAAGGCTTTTGCTTACCTAAAATATTTTAGAATTGAGTCAAAATACATAATGTGCTTAATTCTTCAATGGTTTTTAGGATCTTGGAATCATTTTATTCACACCTGCCGGAACACATAACTTGAATAAAATGCTTAATGAACATTAAATTATGCTTGTATGCTAGAATTTGAGTTTATTAAGAGAAACTGTGAATGATTATTCATTTGTTTATTCTTTTTCAATTGTAGTTTTAACTATGGCAAACAACAATTCATTCAACATTCGATCAATTCTCGAAAAGGAGAAGTTGAACGGGAAAAACTTCCTTGACTGGCAAAGGAACTTGCAAATAGTTCTTATGCAGGAAGAAAAGGAGTATGTCCTAGAAGAGGCGATGCCCGAAGCCGCGGGCGACGGGGTCACTCAGGCAGCCCTCAATCGTTGGATTGATGCCAACAAGGATGTGAAATGTCTAATGCTTGCAACCATGAGTGCAGATCTACAGAAAACGTTCATCAACTCAGATGCTTTCACGATCATCAGTGAGTTAAAGAACATGTTCCAAGATCTGGCCCGGGTCGAAAGATTCGAGACTCATAGGCAAATTCTTGAGACCAAGCTTAAGAAAGGCGAGCCCGTAAGTCCACATGTTCTCAAAATGATTGGACTCATTGAGAATATGAGTCGGCTGGATCAGCAATTCTCTCAGGAAATGGCTGTAGACACCATCCTCCATTCTCTTCATAACGGGTATGATCAGTTCAAACTGAACTATAGTATGAATAGTCTGGACAAAACGCTCACTAAGCTTCACGGTATGCTGAAGACCGCTGAAAAGACGCTCAAAAGTGATAAGCAAGATGTGCTTATGGTGCGTGGGGGCAAGTTCAAGAAATCTGGTAAGAAGAGGAATGCTAAGAAAGGTGGCAAGAAGGCCAGCCCGACTAAGCAAAGTGGCGCCAAGTCTGAAAAGAGGAAGGTCAGTCAACCCACTTTTGGATCCGAATGCTTCTACTGCAAGAAGAAAGGGCATTGGAAGAGATATTTCTTGAAGCTTAAGGAAGATCAGAAGAACGAAACAGTCGTTCCATCTTCAGGTATTTTCGTTATAGACTGTATACTTGCTAATTCAACTTCTTGAGTATTAGATACACGTTGTGGCTCACACTTATGTTCCAATCCACAGGGACTAAGAAGAAGTAGAAGGTTAAGCAAGGGTGAAGTCGACCTACGAGTGGGAAATGGAGCACGGATTGCTACATTAGCTGTAGGAACTTATTATTTGTCGTTGCCCCCTGGGCTAGTTTTGGAACTAGAAGAGTGTTTCCATGTTCCAAGTCTTACTAAAATCATCATTTCTGTTTCTTACTTGGATGCTAAGGGATTTTCCTTTTTAATAAAAGACAATAGTTGCTCGTTTTATTTTAAAGAGATGTTTTATGGATCTTCTAGATTAGTCAATGGACTTTATTTATTAGATCACGACAAACAAGTTTATACATAAATACCAAAAAGGCCAAAAAGGATGATTCAGATCTCACCTATCTGTGGCATTGTCGATTAGGCCATATTAACTTGAAACGCATAGAAAGACTTCAAAAGGAAGGAATTCTAGAACCATTTGACTTAGAGGATTATGGTAAGTGCGAATCATGTTTACTTGGCAATATGACAAAGCAACCTTTCTCTAAAGTTGGAGAAAGAGCAACTGAACTATTGGGTTTAATCCATACAGATGTATGTGGACCAATGAGTACAAATGCTAGAGGTGGTTTCAGCTACTTTATCACTTTCACTGATGACTTCAGTAGATATGGTTATGTCTACCTAATGAAGCATAAGTCTGAATCCTTTGACAAATTCAAGGAATTCCAGAGTGAAGTAGAGAATCAATTAGGCAAGAAGATTAAGGCACAGCGGTCTGATAGAGGCGGTGAATATCTAAGCTATGAATTTGATGACCATCTGAAAGAATGTGGAATTCTATCAGAATTGACTCCTCCTGGAACACCACAATGGAACGGTGTGTCGGAACGGAGGAACAGAACCTTGCTATACATGGTTAGATCAATGATGGGTCAGGCCAAACTTCCAATAGAATTTTGGGGACATGCACTAAATACAGCTGCACTCACTATAAATAGAGCTCCGTCTAAAGCTGTTGAAAAGACTCCATATGAGTTATGGTTTGGAAAGCCTCCAAATGTGTCTTTTCTTAAGATTTGGGGATGTGAAGTATACGTCAAACGATTAATTTCAGACAAACTTCATCCAAAATCTGACAAATGTATCCTTGTGGGCTATCCAAAGGAAACAAAGGGGTATTACTTCTACAATACATCTGAGAACAAGGTGTTTATTGCTCGAGATGGTATCTTTTTGGAAAAGGATCACATTTCCAAAATGACAAGTGGGAGAAAAGTAGACCTCGAAGAAATTCGAGTCGAACAACAAAATCTAGAGAATGCTCAAGATGACATTCAGGATGAAACTCAGAGATCTTTAGAAGTATCTGGTGAGAATCATGGAACATCTAGAAATGTAACCCCGCGTAGATCGCAAAGATATAGATCTCAACCAGAAAGATACTTAGGTATTTTGACGAACGAGAGCTATGACGTTCTATTACTTGAAAGTGATGAACCTGAGACTTACAAGCAAGCTATGAAGAGCCCTAGCTCCAAGCAATGGCAAGAAGCCATGCAATATGAATTAGACTCCATGTCAGAAAACCAAGTTTGGGATTTGGTCGATTTTCCAGATGGCTACCAAGCCATAGGAAGCAAATGGGTTTTCAAACTGAAGAAGGACAAGGATGGGAAACTTGAGGTTTTCAAAGCTAGATTGGTTGCAAAAGGTTACAGGCAAGTCCACGGTGTGGATTACGATGAAACCTTTTCACCAGTTGCAATGCTGAAGTCTATTCGGATAATGTTAGCTATCGCTGCATATTACGATTACGAAATATGGCAGATGGATGTCAAAACCGCTTTCTTAAACGGCGTTTTAACAGAAATTGTGTTTATGACACAGCCTGAGGGTTTTGAGGATCCAAAGAATGCTAAAAAGGTATGCAAGCTTAAGAAATCAATCTACGGATTGAAGCAGGCATCAAGGAGCTGGAATATACGTTTTGATTAAGCAGTCAGTGACTCTGGTTTCATCAAGAACGCAGACGAATCTTGTGTATACAAGAAGGTCAGTGGGAGAAAAATTGCTTTTCTAGTATTATATGTCGACGACATATTACTTATCGAAAACAACATTCCTATGTTGAACTCTGTCAAGATTTGGCTTGGGAAATGTTTTTCAATGAAGGATCTAGGAGAAGCACAGTACATACTGGGCATCAAGATTTACAGAGATAGATATAAAAAGATGATTGGACTTAGTCAGAGCACTTATATCAATAAGGTGCTTGAAAGGTTCAAAGTGGCAGACTCCAAGCGAGGCTACCTACCCATGTCTCATGGAATGACTCTAAGCAAGACTTAGTGCTCAAAAACACTTGATGAGCGTAGACGAATGAATGGGATTCCATACGCATCATTGATTGGTTCAATAATGTATGCTATGATATGTACACGCCCGGATGTTGCGTATGCACTCAGTGCTACGAGCAGATACCAGTCAGACCCAGGAGAGGCACATTGGACTGCTGCCAAGAATATTCTGAAGTACCTGAAAAGGCACAAAGATGATTTCCTGGTCTATGGTGGAGATGATGAATTAATTGTTAAAGGCTATACGGACGCAAGTTTCCAAACCGACAAAGATGATTTCAGGTCACAGTCTGGGTTTGTCTTCTGCCTCAATGGAGGAGCAGTAAGCTGGAAAAGTGCTAAGCAAAGCACCATTGCGGATTCTACAACTGAAGCGGAGTACATTGCTGCACATGAAGCAGCAAAGGAAGCTATATGGCTAAGGAAGTTCATAGGTGAACTTGGTGTAGTCCCCTCCATTAAAGGACCAATAGCTCTGTATTGTGATAATAATGGAGCTATTGCACAGGCAAAGGAGCCTAGACACCACCAAAGAGTCAAGCATGTACATCGTAGATTTCACCTTCTACGAGAGTTCGTTGAAAGAAAATAAGTCGAGATAAGCAAGATTGGAACTGATGCCAACATATCAGATCCATTGACTAAACCTCTGCCGCAGGCGAAGCACAACTCGCACACTGCAGCTGTGGGAATCAAGCATATTGGAGAATGGCTTTGATGTCCTTATTTAATGTTTTAAAGTCTTAGAGTTTAATTCTTTGTAAAACATTATTGGTTAATCATTCACAATAAATGAATCGAATTCATTTTCCATTTAATCTGTGGTTTATTAAATGATGAGTCCCTTCAATTTGAGGAAATATTCAAGATAGACTGTCAGGACCAGTCCTGTGACTAAGAAATGTCTATCAAGTGAACTTGAATGTCAAAAGTTCAAAATGGTCCCTGGTCGGAGTTTCTATAAAATTGGACGCATAGAAAACGTTAGACGACTAGAATGCAAGATGACTAGTAGTTCTGTTTCTTGAACTATGTGGACATGGCAATGTCATAATCATTTGCATAGATACTTACTTTGGGAAGACTAGTATCGGACAGACCTATGAAACTTTACTATAAGAGATGAAAATCTGTCATAACTAAATTTCATTAAAATTATTAGACACTAATCCTCAATACCTGAGTGATTTGATATTACTTGTTTGAGAACTGCTTACTTTGACGTTGTCAACCGTCGCACCGTAAAAGGAGGCTATAAAGGCAACGCTCATGTAATCACCTATCAAACGAAGTCTAATCTCAAGATCGCAAGATTGGGATTGTCCTCCCATAAATCGGGATGAGATGCTGAAAGTTGTACAAGGCCACTCGGAGAGCTAGAAACTGTAAAATGCATGGCCGTGCTCAGATGAATCATAGGCTATGATTATCTGTTTATTTGATCAGTTGAACTCTGAAACCGAGAAACACCTCTGGACATAATTAGAATGACAACTCTTACCTTATGTTCAAGAGCAAGCATCGAGCGACAAAGGAATTAGGAAATGCACACTTGTCCCTAAGGACAAGTGGGAGACTGAAGGAAATAATGCCCTTGGTCCAAGTATGCATTCAATGTTAAGTCTAATAAATGCGGTTCAGTATTAATTAAACAAAGTTAATAATTCAGTGAGATCAAGTGAGCTGAATGCCTAGCTAGAGGCCGCTTCAGTTCAAGTGGAATTAATGATATTAATCCACGGCTTACTCTTGACCGAACCTATAGGGTCACACAAATAGTACGTAAACGGATCAAGTATTTAGTGGCATTAAATACTCAATCTATGGATATTCGGAATCGACGGATCTTGGTTTCGGTGGGAGCTGAGATCGTCAAAGGCAAGTAAATGAATACTCCGGAAACGATGATATTGCCGGAAACGGAAATATGAATCGTATCGGAAATATAAATATTATCCAAGTCGTAGATGTTGCCGGAAACGGAAACATGGTATGTATCGGAAAATATTATCGGAAATGGAAATATTACCGGAATCGGAAATATTGCCGGAAACGGAAATATTGTCATAATCGAAAATATTATCGGAATCAGAAAATAATTCCGGAAATGGAAATATTAAATATTTGTTCGAAACGGAAATTAATTCCGGAATCGGAAATGTTAAATATTGTTCGTATCGAAAATGAATTCCGGAATCGGGAATTTAATCGGAAGCGTATCGTACGAATTAGCATCGGACGAGACTTGCTAGACGAAAGCCCAGCACGAAGCCAGGCCCTCGCCCAGCAAGCCATACGCATCAACACACACGCCAAAGCCTCGCCAGGCCCAGCGTAAGGCCAGGCCCAGCAAGGCATGGCGCGCGCGCGGAACAAAGTGGGCTGCGAGCAATGGGCTGCGAGATCCGAATGCCAAACGACTACTTAATAATAAATGCGTCCGACACGGATTCAATTCTAAAAATCTCAACTTCAAGATGAGATGCTCATCACAAAGTGTCTTAGATTTTGGTTGTTGAAATTGAACTTTGAACATTGAACTTTGAATATTGAATCTTGAATATTGGATCTTGAACTTGGGAGGCTAAATGCTTAAAGTCCAAATCTTTTAATGTGAAAAAGATCTCAACTTTAATATGCTCCACAACTTTGACATTGATTCTAGTTTAAGGAAGTGATTACAAACAACCTTAAACTTCATAGAATCCATAACTTGTATTTGAATCATAAAAGGGTTTTGATTTTGTAAAAATGTATGATTGTTGTAAGTAACACTTTTAAGAGTTTTAGTGTCAACTTTACTAATCATTTTTGGAATAAAGATTGAATCTTGTATGACATAATGGAAATGGTATTTTGGACAATCATTTGGAGAGGGTTTCAAGAGTGAAACCTCCCAAATATAGTTTTTCCTCGTTAATCAAGGGTATGAACCCTCATGATAACATCATTGGATCTTGTATTTAGAAAGGTAGAATAATAGAATGCATTGGAGATTTAAGTAGGGATTCGGAATTACCTAGTTAGGGTTAGGTTGGATTTCCGATTAGTGCTCCCAATTGCTTAGATACTTGAAATTGTATAGGAATTTGTAGTTTAGAATTTTATTTTGTATTTTGATTTTGAGAGCAGATTTTGAAATTACGACGATGTATTTTTGATTTTCTGCCCCAAATGCTTAGGAAATGAGGGCTTAAATAGAGAATTAATCGGCTAAAATCCAAAAGCCAGCTGCGTCTGACGCAGGTGACGTGGCTCAGAATCCGCCAAAGCAAGGACGATGACGCGGTCCTTGCCTTTGTCTCTTATGGTTGTACCTTTGTACGAATTGTACGAATTTGGCACGTAGTGAATGCTTAAGGATTAAGGCTTGATTTTGCGTCTAAAAACAAGTCGTTTTCGGGTTTGAACTCGATTTTACGGGACGGGACCCGACATGCTCGGTTTTGTGGGTCGGCACCCGAATTCGGATTTCTTAATGTCATTTTGACTGGAAAAGGCCTTGTAAAACCAATGGAGAGGTCCATTGGGTGAGATTATGTTTGGATTTTGAAATTGATTTTTGGAAATTGAATTTCGTACCGAGTTCCGTAATGGGAACGGGCTCGGGAATTGGACTTTGGATTTTGGATTTTAGAATATATTTTAGCAATTGGGACTTCCGCGTGAAGTTGAACCAACCACCTAGCAAGTATAATAGTATCGTCATCATCCCATCAAGGGAGACACGATTTAGGTGTCTATAGTAAGCTCGCAATAAAATGAAAGAATTCACGGGTTTTTTTTTTTTTGAAACGACACAATAAACTAGGGGAAGATTTTTGAACTACTCCCCCTGTTTTGTATTTTTTTAAAAGAAAAAAAAGTGGTTTCATTTAGATTTTTCACAATTTCTAATACACACTTTTGACTAATACTATAATATCCTTTACTCCGTATCATCCAGTAGTGAAATATTACACTTCTGTATAAAAACAAAATTCAAAGTCTTTCTTTAAAAAAGATTCAAAAAAGAGAGAAACTATAAAAGATTTAAGAGATTAGGAAATGACAATTAAAAAACAAAAATCTGTTTGTAGGATTTGAACTCAACTTCTCCCATGTGAACATCAGAACATAGAGCCTCACGCATTCAATACAACCACTGAGCTGCAGTTACATTATGTTGTTATAAGTTTGAGTTAATTACATATAATTTAATTGTTTAACCATAATTAGTTTCTTAAATATCATTCTATCAGTTTTGATCCACCCTTGCTCCCCCCACTATTATTGTCTGATCACTTCATCTCACCTCTTTCCATCATATTACAACTTACATAACTAATGTTTGCAATTCAGAATGAAAACCCAAATTGCCAAATAAAAATCCATAAAAAAGCAACAATTAATAATGTTTGCAATATAATTCTCACGTTTTACATAATTTATAGGATTCTACATCTTCACATAACATCAAAATGAAAATATCAATGAGAATTACAAGGATTGGATTTGATGGAGAAAAGAGAACATGTGCAATGAATACCTCGGGAAATTAGCACCAAAATGAGTCGTATACACTTTGAAATTTCAGCACAAGAAGCAAAATTGAGTCGGTTTTTTCCCACTGTGACTCGTTTGGATGATGAAAGGAAGAAGAAGAAACAAAATTCAGATCAATAAGAAAAAGAATAAGAAGAAAATAATTTGCAGAGAAATAGAAAAACGTAGACAAACCTGATCGAATATCAATGGCGAAGACATAATGAGAGATTCGGATTTGCGCGTAGGGAGAAGTTCTTTAATTTGGGAGCTCTAGTAATTAGGGGTTTTGCGAGATAATGGAACGGCCGGTTAGTGGTTTTAGGCTTTTAGCGCTCCATATATATATATATGGAGTGCTAAAAGCCTAAAACCACTGGTGAGAACCACCCCTTAAGATAAGAACTGAGAACTAATCTCAGCCCTCGATCAATTTAATCCAACGATCCACATCTTACCCGAACAAATCATAAAAATAAGGGTAATATGGTAAAATCTCATTGTTGAATGACCTTCTCCCTGTAATAGCCTTGATTTTAAGCAGCTCTTAATATGATTTTAAAAGTAATTATCGTCTTAAACGTGTTATTAGAATTTTTCTTAAACCTAATTTGAGATTAAGATTTTGGAATTTTAATAAATTGGTGAATGAAGTGATTATTATTTTTGTTTTTATTTTATTTTAATATTATAACTAAGTTAGCCTTCGACATGATCTTCGAGTTTTGCCTTGAGATAGTTTATGGAATAGAATTCGTTTAATGATTTAAGATTTTCGTGATTCCAAATTAAATCTTTTAAAACTCAAGGATTAATTATGAAATTAAAGTTTTTAACTTTAGATTATTTTATTTAAAATCATCTGCCCTAAACAAATGAATTTTTAATTAGTTTGAAAAGAATTTCATTGAAATTGAATAAGATTATTTATATTCAAGCTTATTTATATTCTAGTTTAAACTATAATTATTATATTTATAATAGGAATAATTGACAAAGGCAGCCCCAACTATAGACGTTTATCTTTAAAAGGGCTCAACTATGGATTATTATTTGCAGGTCCCAACTATATGGGGTGTTAACTTCGCGTGGTCCCATTCTGAAAATGACCGGCTGGGAGAGGTAAAAGTGATGACGTGTACGGTAATTACTCATGTCACGTGCCATTTAAAAAAACCCACCCGTTTATTTAAAAACCCACCCACCCCTTAAATTAAAAAGGCAGCCTCCTTTTTCTTCTTCCGTTTTCTTTCATTTTCACTCTTCCTCCATTGTTGTTCTCTATTATCTCATCATATCAACCTTTTTACCTCAATAATTGGAAGATGCTAAGAAAAAAAAAATATTTTATAATTAGTATCAAATTGTAAGGAAAATACTGGAGTAAGAATTTGGAATTCAAGAAATTACATCCATACTATTAAAATTACCAACATCCCAACGCTTCATTAATTAGCCAAAATCTCAGCAACATCAACACTGTAAGAATTATCATTATCAGATTTATCAACCATGTTAATTTACATCTCAAGGGAAAAAAATTCCTAAAACACAAAATCAATTCTTTTTTTTTAAAAAAAAAAGGGAAAATATGCAAAATCATATTAAGATTAGCAAGACTAAACTTAAAAGGTGGAGAATTATAGCGGGCTGCCATAGAAATTGGAGAATAAATAGCTTGAATTTGTGTGAATTGCCTACGAATAATTTGAGCAAAAAAATTGAGAAACCCAGATTTGATTCTAACATCATTCAAACTTCTACCCTAGCATCGGTGCCAAGTTGGTGGGTAGTTGCTAGAAGACCGACACAATATTGGTGGTGGGCGAGCTGTTGTACTGGTTGGGATATTGCAGAGGGAAGGTGGGTGACGGCGATGAGTGGGGTGAGATGAGATGTTGCAGGTGGTGAGGGGGAGGAGGTCTGCGGCTCCAAGGAGGGCGAGTGGTTACTGATGGTGGTGGTGGTGGCGGTGAGGGTACTTTTTTTTTTTTGCAGAGGAGTAAACTGAAGAGGAAGAAGAAGGGTTAAGGGAGTAATGGAGGGTGGGGAGGAGGAAAAACACGTGACTTTTTCAATTAAGTCATAAAATTCGGCAACAAAAACATAAATTAATAAAATTCAACGCTTTTCACTTATTTAGCCGGTGGTGGCTGTAAAACCCACCCATGTTGATTCTCTCTCTTCAATTGGAAAAATTTACTTGAACTCTTTTATCAATTATATTTATTTAAAAACCCCCAAATTGAAGGAACCCTAACTCTCTTCTTTGATTCTTATTTCTTTCTTATTGCGGCGCACCGACCCTTCCACCGCCGCTGACCTGCCGCCTAGTACCTCGAGCGTCGCCGCTTCTTTGGCTCGCCGGAGCTATCTTGGTAATGTTGTTATTGCTCCTCATTGTTGTTGATGGTCTCCTTGTTGTAGATCCCTCAAACCTCTTTAATTCTCTTAAGGGATAAGTGCAAGCTAATTCAATCATCATCCATTTCAGTTTATCTGGTTCAATTGTAATAGGATATGGAAATTATATTTTCATCAAATTAATGTTTTAATAACTTATAAATGATTTCAACCAACTGACCCATCAATTTTGATTTAATAAGTATTGGGAGTGTCATTTTGTTTTCTAAATGATTATCAAAATATTAACTAATTAATATTTCAGGGTTATATTGATTAAATAGTTGTTTTAAGTACTTTAATAAAATTGTCACTAAACTATACAAGTTTCAAACACGTTCTGTCAAGCAATTTAATTCGGTTTTCATTGAAATTAAACTAAGTCTAAGATTAGCTCTGAAATGAGTCTTCACAATTTAATTAAAAGTTTTCCCAAGGAATCTTGTTAGCTCCTTACTCGTTCTAGATTAATAAGGTATTAATTCATATTTTTGTTTGATGAGGTAAATTGTTGAGGAAGAAGAATCAGAAGGATGTAGATGTGGAATATAAGTGGATATGTGGGATAAATGATCGAATGTGTAGCTTTTGGAGTTTATGTGTGGTGATTCAAGGACACATCGTCCAACCAACTTCAATGTTTGAAAATATATCTTGTGTTTAAATATCATGTATATATGTAAAGATTGAATGTCGTTTTGCGAATTGAATGTTAGTTTGCTAATTAAATTGTGTTTTGCAAAACTGAATTGTATTTACAAATTGATTTGTTCTTTGCAAATTGAATTGAATTGCAATGCTTTTATGAATCATGATTCATTTAAACGAATGTTTGTGTCAATGAGAACCCAAGTGAGAGATAGTTTGAGTTGTGGCATTGAGCGGCTAGAGAATTGAGTTCATTGAGTATCTTGAGGAAGAACTTAGAAATGGTGAGACATGTGAAAGAGTCAAAAGGTCAAGGGAGTGTTAATTAAGAGTTTATCATAAGTAAATACGTTAATGATCAGGTAAAAGCCCTTGCATAATGGAAGTAGTCCTACTTGAGTTTCTGAGGAGTTGAGGAGTTAGTGTGTTAAACTATATAAGAGATCCTAAAGTAAGATTTAGTGGAACCAAAGACATCGCTTTTAATTTTAAGTTCTTGTTTTCAATGAAGGTTTATGTTTTCTTTCAACCGGGTCATACTTGTTTTTAGTTTTCTTAAAGGACGCTTGTTTTCTTAATCAAGTGTTAATATTAAAAGAATTCTTTTATTTATGTAGTAAATGAGAATCTTTAATCTATTTTAAGTATAACAAAGGCGAAGTTTTTAATGATTCTTGAATGAGTTGTTTCAAGGTTTTATAATCTTTCCTAACAAGCCATATTTATTTTAGAATTTCCTAAAATCCACATGTTTTCCTTAAACTATGAATTATGGAACTTAAACTCGTTTTGAACAATATTAAGGCGTTTAATGAACTTAAGAGTTGAAACAATAAACTAAAGATGTGTTGGTTTTGTTTTAAGTTCTTAAAATACATATAGTTTGCAAATAAGTAAATCTTTGACAAGTTTTATAAAAGAAATTATTGTAAAGAATAACGATATACCTTAAAATAAATAATCAAGTTTTCATATTCTTGTAACCTAATAGTTGAAATCTATCGAAAGGACATTTCAACGAATAATAAAGATTATGTTTGAGTAATTACGTTTTATATAAATGTTTATAAAATACATTTCAGGCACACTAATTTATAAAATAGTGAATTCGAATTTGAGGAGAGTATAAGTTGTTGATAACCTTGGGATCATAAATGAGTGTTACCCACCAGCAGTCAATTATTAATCAATGGTCTAAGAGTATAACTAAGGGTAAAGGGTGATTCTAAGTTAAAAGGGAATAGTTGAGAAGAGTGTCCAACTTTTAGTTAGAACATTACAGTTTGATTAAATGTAAGAGAACTTGTCAGCAAGTCTTGAGATTGATATTTAATTGATTGAGGATTTATCCTGAGAAATAAAATGAGGTGAGTTATGATGAGAATGAAGCTAAAACATGAGTATGGGAGTGCAAAGGATATTTTGAGAATGAAATTGCATAAATGGGTAATAAAATGCTTTAAGTAGGGGAAAGTAGCCGTGTATGTGTTGCATATTGCTTACATGCGTCGGTGATGAAAAACATTTAAAGCGAGTGCTACAATAGTAGACTCGTAGTTCGGCGGGATAGACCCGTTAAAGCGACTTGGCCGTAAAGCGAGTGCTACAAAAGTAGACTCGTATAGGCGGGATAGACCCGTAAGTTCGGCGGGATAGACCCGTTAAAGCGGCTTGGCCGTAAAGCGAGTGCTACAAAAGTAGACTCGTAGAGGCGGGATAGACCCGTAATTAGGGACATGTCCTAGTTAAGTCTTGCAAGCGTATGCTTATTAGGAGGGTGACGACCCCCACCAAATAGAGACAGTTGGTTGAATAACCCCTCTCTATTCGTGTTCACTTTCCCCAACAGTAAGCTAATATGTTGTGACTGTGTAAGCTATTATGCTGAGTTTGAGTTGTATGTTTTCGCATCGAGTTATAAATTTCTTACGAATGTCTATATCTGCATTTGAATTGTTATGAGAGCTTTATGAAAAGAATTATGAAATTATATCGAACATGCATTGTGAGTTGGAATGGTGTTTGTGAGTTTGTTATGTAGCAAAGTAATACGACGTGATAACTTTGTGGAAGTGAATTTCGTATTGAGCTATGAATAAATACGTATATTATGAGAAAATGACTGTTAGAGTTATGATTGGAAAGGAGTCAGAGTATGATAGTAACTAGATGGGTAATAAGCTGCTAGCTAAATTATTGAGGTGATTGTTAATTGGGAGTCATGTGGCATACTAAGTAAAGTCGTAAACAATAGTGATTATTCTATGGTGATATGGTTGCATTGCGTTTTCTTTTAAAAGAATAAAAATTGTTTGAATCATACGGATTTCACGAAATTGATTTCAAAGGAATTATAAATCTTCAAGTAAAGTTTTCAGGTGTTTGGAGTGACCAAGTTACATTTCAAAATAAAACATAAAAGCTAAAACTATTTTGAGCCACCTATCAAATGCATTTTAGATTGGATGTGTGTACTCAGATTTCCGCTGATTTTGTTCTTTGAACCTGTCCTGGTGGGGGCAGAGTTAAAGTGTTTTGCAGGTAGCAAGAGTTAGGTCTCAGTTCAGGTTCAAGGTTCGTAGAGTTCTCCAATGGCCTTATGTGTCCAAGGTTGGATTATGGATTCGCCAAATGTAATTTAGTTCCTAGAATTTGTTAATGCGCTGTATAATTTCTTCATCAAGCTTTTGGTTTATAATTTATGGATTACATATTTGTATTGGAGTCGTAGTTAAGTTAAGTTTCTTTGGTTTAAAGTTAAGTGTGCTTAGAAGTAGCTTATTAAGTGTGGGTTGTTGCAGTGACGCCTTGGTGATGTTTTGGAATATGTTATATGTTGGAATGATGTAATTGAAGCAGGTGAACAAAAAGATATGACGTAATATCCTAAGCAATGTTTTAGGTTGTCCATATTTAGGGGAAGTGCTGCCGAAATTTTTAATAATTAATTAAGTTTAAGAGTTTTAATTAGTGTCTTTGAGATAGGCTAGGCCGTAATTAAATCTTTGAAGTTGTTTGAAAAGTCAAAGTTTGTTTAGTAGGTGTTAATTGTATCTTGCAAGCAGCTCATCAAGGGCGGGCTGTTACACTCCCCCTCAACCCGATTTTCAGATTTTATTTCTCTCTCTTCCCCCGTTTTCTCTCTCTTCCTGCAAATCCCCTCAACCCAATTGGGGTTTGTTCATCTCCGATTTCTCTAATTCCTTCACCTTTGCGATTTTCCTCTTTCAATTCGCCAGGTACCTTTGCTATTTTTCCTCTTTCAATTCATCATGTATGTATTCAATTTTTCGATTTTACAGGAGTAAACCCTCTCTACGATTGACTTATCTTCTTCAACATCTTCGATTCCTGCAAGTTTCTTATATTCTTTGCGATTTCACGTTTTTCAATTCGCCAGGTATGTCTTGAATTGTTCGATTTGTTTCAGTGTTTTCTCTTTTGAGTTTGGCTCAAACTAGGGATATTTGTTTTTCGAATTAGGGCTTTTGTTGCAGTATTTTGCGATTTCATGATTTAAGTTAGGGTTTAGTTTTTCTCGAGTTAATTAGGGTTTCATTTCAGGTTTTTGCATTTTTAACTATTGAAATTAAGGGTTCAAAACTGAACTTGTTTTGTTCTGAGTTATTCTTCGATCTCATTCAATGTTTGATCTATATTAGTTTGTATTATTGTGATTACTTTTACTAAAACATTTGTTTATTAGCTTGTATTTAAATTTTTTGGATTGTATTGATTTTGGACTGATCTTTTGCAACGGCCAAAAGTTGAGTCAAACATAGATGCTTCACAAGCACTATGGACTGATCTTGGTTTCTTGATGTATTCCTGTAAGGAGGAGCTCACTTTGGCCTACCTAAAGTACCTTAAAGTTGATCTCTCTCTTAAATCTTAATTTGGCAGGGGGAAGGTCTGAAATTGTAGATTATATGGAGAAAGGAATATATGTATGGGCCTGTAGTTCATAGTTTTTTCAGTGAGTTACTAAAGAAAGGGATTGAATTCATTTGAAATTCTACATATTTTGTAATTGATTTACTAGTGTTTGTTGTAGCGAGGCTGAGATGGGGTGAGTTGCCCAATTTTTTTCAATTCTTCCTCCTTTGCGTGTTTAGATTGGGGTGATTAGTTTGCTTTTAATTTGAGCCATGATTCTCCCTTGAAAATAGTGTTTTTGGTTGTTGTGTGACAACTATAGAAAACGAGAAATATTTTGATATAAAAATGAGAGATATATAGCTTTTCTTGACTGGTGTTTTCTTGAGCTTATTATGGTTTAGGTGAGAGTCTTGTTCTCCTTAGCTGGGTTTATTTGGTGCTGCAGGATTGCTAAAGTGATAAAATTAAATTCCTATGTAGAAATGATGGCAGCTTGTAGTATGTGGGTAATTTGAGTATGTTGAATATGCTGATAACTTATTTCCCAAGGGAATTAATGCCCTTCTCGTGTAAATTCGGTTGAGTTTTCTATGATAGTCTCTTATAAACGTAGTGTTTTCATGTCAGGTTTGGTCCTTAGTGAGGAGGTTCGTTCAAACTCAGAAATATGAGCCATTATTTGTTAGTTGATGCGTGATGCGGGGAATTCTTGAGATTTGGAAGTGTAAAAGAGGTTGGTGTGAAATCAGGCCTTCCAGCGACTAAGAGCACTGAGAGGTTGGAGGTTCTGGATGACAATGAGCATATCATCAATATCAGGATTGTTGGTGGAGATCATAGGCTAAGGTATGGTACTTCCTCTCAATTATCTGACAGATATGCAGCGAGATCAACTACTTTAATAGTAACTAGATCCTCTGAACTTGTCCAAGTGCCTGGTATTGTAGCTTCCCTAGCTGGTGTAAGTGTCTTAATAATCCTATTAGGCTTAGTAGCGTTTATGTGGTAGCGTATATCTCATTTTTGATGATCTTTACTTTTAATCGATTCTATTTACTGTTACTGGTTCTTTCTCTACTTCAAAATTGCACAAAAGGAAAAATATGTGAATGCTTTCTAATTACCCCGAATCTATCTTTAGATAATAGCCTACTAGCTCAATTGGAAGAGAATTTTGCAAAAGCGCAAAAGATGTGGGTTTGAATCCCACGTAGGTTGTCTTTACTTTTTGTATTGTTCTGTTTACTTTTAATTTGAAAACCTTTACTTTGACCTCCCTATACTCATACTCAGTGTTTACTTTTCGAACAATTTCATTTACTTACATGTTAATTTTCTTTACTTTTGTAGTTTTTGCTTTACTTGAAAAAAAAAATCTTAAACACTTTTCTAATTTTCTTTTTTAATTTATTTCAACAATAAATTCCTATAAACACACAATCCCTTCTTACAACATGATTTTCAAATATAGAACTTATCCACATTCAGATTAACTGTTGAGATTTTCATATTTACTTTTAAGATTTTCTTATTTACTTGTGAGTTTTTTTAATTTACTTTTGAGTTTATTATCTACTTATGAGTATTTTGCGCGTATAAATCACCAACCTATGTAGGATTTGAACCTACATCCATGTACAATGGCACATTGCTCTCCTATTTGAGCTAATAGGTTTTGGCTTAAGATTCAAGAAAAAAAATTGCAATCAAAGTTCCAGTATTATATATTTTACTTCTCGAAAGATTTAGTTTACTTTTATAGAGATTTAGTTTACCTTGCGCAAGTTCCTGGAGCTAGGCTTGAACCCCCCAAAACTTTGCTAGGTCTCAACCCCCCAAAACTTTTCTAACTTACAAGAATTATCTCTTATCAGAACTGCACACAACTTGCAAGCACTTGGAAACAGCTTCATTGAATGCAGGCCAGAACATTGCAACAACAACAGACTTGAAACCTAACCACATCAGGAGAACGGAAAGACAACCAATTTTTTTTGCTTAACTCAAAGTGCAGTGATGCGCTTGCAACAGGTTTGTACACCCTCAAAATTTCTGCAACATTAAACATACCAACAAAAAAGATATTGGTTTCATTTCTCAAACAAAACAAAAAACTGCTAATCTGCTCAAAGCCCAGACTCACAAAACACATTACTTTTATCCCTTTTCTCCATCAAGCCACCCCTGGATATGTGTTACACTGTCTTTAAAATATTAAATCTACTCTGTTTCTGAAGCTGGGTAAGGCTGTAAGGGTCGTATGACGAAGGATGGGTATTTTCAAAGTTCCAAGCCTAAAATGCTAGCATCTGCTGTCGTTGCATTTGTATATGATTCTCAATAGTGAATCAATAAGTTTAGAAGTTAATTGCATCTAACTAATGTAGGTCTAGTTTTTTTTTTTTTTTTTTGAGGGAATAGGTCTAGTTTGTCTCCATTGTTGTTTGAGGATGGCTCAATGAATCCAAACGCAATAATAGGGTATTTGATATATACCGGGTTTCTGATAAAACACTTTCTCGATTTGCTGATGCAAAATTAGATCGAATCCTATGAGAATAAACCTCATCAGTTTGTGGTGTAGGAAGTGAAACTGGGACTGGAGCATCTGAAATACCTTCGGATCAGTATGGTAGCACTTCCTAGAGACACTGCAGGAGATGACTTTCACCTCCAATAGGATTCATATAATTCAAAATAGAAGCATCATGAAGAGCATTAGGAGTTGAGAAAACAAAGAACGGATGATGTCCCGGTGAAGACGACCATCTCCTTTGACCTTCCCTTCGGAAAACAAGATTCCACTTCTCATGGCAGCTGCAATAGCCAAGTGTTGAAATATATACTATTCAAGATCAACTTCACCAACATCCGTAGGTAACTGCAACAACAATAGACTTGAAGCCTAACCACATCTGGAGCTCGAAAAGACAACCAAAAGCTTTTGCTGAACTACAACACTGAATAAAACTAACTCAAAGTGCAGTGATGCGCTTGCAACAAGTCTACAGACCTCAAAATTTCTGCAAAACTGAGAATATTATGAATAACCAAAGATGGGAATTTTATGATTGAGAATATTATGAATGATCCCTTAAAATTTAGATTAGATCGAAGTCATCCAGAACTGAGATTAATCTAAAAAGATAGTCAAAACCTTGCATTCATTGTGTTATATACGGAGTAATGCCTCAAATGCATATGCATGTTCGTGCACACGATAAAACACATTACAGAAATACAACAACACCCGTTGAAGTCTGCACTAATACACATGTAACTGCCGTTTGCCTCAAGGTAAAATTCTTTTCAACTCCTGTTACTCATAATTTTTTGAACCCATCACATTATACTTGAAGAAACTGGGTTGGTACTATATGAACAATTATACCACAGACTCTACACTACTACTATGTTTATTCAGACAATTCCCAGAAATTCAGCAGCCAAGTTAGTTTTTTCTATGGAATTCAACCCCCATTTCTACTTTTTAACCTATGGTGCTACAGGCTAAGCTAATTTAATTTCCCACGGTTGAACATCTATTATTCTTTGTGAATTTCCTAAAAAAATTACAACCAAAGTTCCATTATTATTTATTTACTTTTAGAGAAATTTAGTTTACTTTTAAAGAGATTTAATTAACTTTTAGATAAATTTAGCTTACTTATGAAAAAAACATAAAAAAGTCAACTTTGGCCAAGCTACCAAAGTAGACTTATGGACAACACTTGCATGATAAACCGAACCACCAGCACAACACAACAATCCAAGAACCTACTGTTAGGATCCACCCTCAAAGAAGACTTACTGTGTCCAACTGACAACATATTGTATATGGAAATTCATATAAGTACAATAGCCAAAACTGAGAATTTTCCATTAAGAAATCAGAAAGAACAATCATTATAACATAGATTTTGAGTACACCTTACTTTAAGTCATAGCTCCACAACCTGGATGGTTTTATGCATCTGTGACTTGTTCGTTGACGCTAAAACAGTCAATTTAGTAGTATCCAAAGTTTCCATTTTATCTGAGGTGCATTAGTAAGCGATAGATTGCTTCAAGAAACTAGGCAGAAACCAGCAGCAAACACCCTAGATTACCGTGGCCACATATATCAGGTTTACTTTTAGAAATATTTGGTTTACTTTTAGAGATATTAGGTTTACTTTTAGAGATATTTAGTTTACTTTTAGAGATACTTGGTTTACTTTTCTGCATTTTAATACTTAAATCATTTTGTGTCACCACTCGATCTTAATTATCAACATATGTACTAACATTTGTTCATAGTTTTGTCCATATTCCACCAAAAAAACCAACAAAATAAACACCAAAGTCAACCAAGGTCAACATTGGCTTAAACCTAGCAAAATAGCTTCAAGCATGGAACCACAGACTAGAACAATACAGGAATAACATAACAGCAACACAGGACTTCACAAGCAGAGAAAGCACAGATCAAATAAAACAGAATATGCAAGCATATCAGAAATAACAGTCAGATCCAAACGGCAGCAGCAAACAACAACGTAATGCATAACAAAAAGAGCAACATCAATGTTTGATCTAACGTAATGCAATCAAACTAAAGCTCACTGTCTTGCTTAGAAGATCAAATTCAAGAACAGTCCTGAGAACAAAAACCATAAACTCGATCTTGAAATGGCATCATTCTGTGCTAGCTAACAGTCTCTAAGAGAAAAGCTCACTATCTTGCTTAGAAGATCAAACCTGACCTCAAGGTTGACCTGAGCCATATTCCCAAGGACCATAGGATCACCATTTTGAAGGTGACTTAACAATTGCCAAGCAAAGGTAATTGTCGAGTACAAAGAAGATATTTTACGCCTTCAGTACCAAGTCACCTCCGTTTGGATGAAAGACTATGTCAGGAGGAGTTAAAATCGTTGTATTTGTATCATAGCAAAAAATAGGCTCTGCCAAGGGATTATTAGAAACTGGCATTGCTCCTATGACACTGTTCACCTTAACTTTGAGGTTATTGAAGATGCTCGTGTCTAGGTAATTAAGTGTGGTGCCGGTGTCTATGATGATTTCCCTGTCCATGTCAAGCTCATTTGCCCGATGCTAATTCCCAATAATTCGAGGTTATATAAGGTTGAAGAATCTCTGGTAACTAAAGCAGTAGTCAACTAGTCACACTTCCATTTCCTGTGATGCATCCTCGGGAACTCCGGCACCACACTTACGTGACCTACAACACCTACCGACCAGAACCTAGCCATATTTTGTTTACTTTTGGACCATTTTTATTTACTTTTTTCAGTTTTTGCTTTACTTTTTGAGTTAGATAAATTACTAAGTGAAACAAAATTATAACAGAACAACTCCCACCAATTGACCTCAACTGAACAACACCAACAAATTTTCTCTACAACAACTTCCAAAACAGCTAATTCCAAAAACACACAAAATACTCTAAAACAGTTTCTAAAGACATTATCAGCAAAAGTAAACATATTATCGAGTAAAAGTAAACACAATATCATCAAAAGTAAACACAACATAGACAAAAAGTAAACACAAAATCAGCAAAAGTAAACACTGTATCAACAAACGAATAAGATTAGAAAACCTAATTTAACTTGTTCGAAAATAGATGAGTACCTGATTTTGATCTTGATTTTACAGTGTCGTAGAAAAATTTGAAGTAGGTTTCCCAAATTAAACCATTAGTCTTTGATTTAGCCCCAAAATGATGACGAACCCTAAATTGAAGCTGGAAATCAATGTAAAACTTTAGGAATTTTGATTTTCAGAAGAAATCAAGTGTAATTGTAGCTAGTAGTTGACAGATTAAACCTAAATTTGCAACAAAATTTCTGGAAATTTGAAGAAAAATGGAGAGCGTAGAGTTTGGAGAGAGAGAGAGAGAGGGCGCGAAATTGAGAAAGAAGTCAGCTTGTTTTCGGGAGTTGGATTAGATTGAATCTCGGTCGCTTGATTCATCTCAATCTAACGGTTACTAGAGGTTCTCATCATAGGGGAGGTTCTCATCTTAAGAGAGGTTCTCACCAGAACCTGGTCCTATATATATATATATATATATATATATATATATATATATATATATATATATATATATATATATATATATATATAGAATCGGGATATGGTGAGAACCACTCCTTAAGATGAGAACTGAGAACTGATCTCAGCCCTCGATCAATTCAATCCAACGGCCGAGAATCTACCCGATCAAATGAAAATATTAAGGGTAATATGGTAATTTTATATTTCTGAATGACCTCCCTAACTCAACCCAATTTTCAGATTTTCTTTCTCTCTCTTCCCTCCGATTTCTCTCTCCTCCTCCAAATCCTCTCTATTGCTTGGAACGCTCTTGGAACGCTTCGCTCCCCACGGTCCTCTCACATCTTCAATCGAAGATTCAGCTCAAAATTCAATTCATCAATGGAGTTTTCGAACAATTTGTAAGTTTTATCTCTCTCCTTCTACATTTTCTCTTCAAAAACCTCAAATTAGGGTTTCCAAATCCCTAATTTTTTGCCCTTTGTCGTTAATCTTCGATTCATTTCAATTCGATTCTACCTTTTGTTTCTAACTTTCGTTACTTAGATGAATTTTATGCCTTTTTATTTGATTTTTTCGTTTTGATTTTACTAGAATTTGCTGAAATTCTGTAAATTTATCGAGTTCAGTTAATTTCAACCCACTAAGTTTTTATGTTGTTTTATTTAAATCAGTCTTTAAAGAAATTCCCGATGTTCTTTCCTTTCGATGAATATGCAAGCAGTTTACAATTGCTAAGTTTCGATTACATGTGACATTCTCTTGCTATTTTCATATTACAATTGGCGATTACTACCATTCATTTGGTTCTAATTGTGACACCATTTCCAGATTATAATTGTGATTACTACCATTCAATCGATTCAACTTCTGACGGTTTGACAATATTTTGATTGCTAATGATTTCTTGTCGGTGTTAAATGGGTTGCTAATCATTTTTGTCGTGGTTGCTTAGGTATGTATTTAAGAAGATACCCATAGCTAAACCGAGAAGTTTAAGAGAACAACTCTCCAGGAGGTCAGTCATCAATCTCTAATTCTTGGATATTCAATTGAACATGTTGGTAGTCAATATCTCAGAATTTTAATTTGCTAGAGTAATATTGTTGATTGTATTTACTTCATTTTATCATGGATTTGATGTACAACAAGTGTTCCCTGATGGAAACTCATCAGTAGCAGATGTTGGATAGACTTTATCCTGAAAATATATCAACAGAAATAAGTAATATCAGATTTATCACGGCCAGCTATTTTATGTCATATGACAAACATTAGTGATGAAGAACTAACTATAGCCTATAAGGAGTGGGGGGGTTATAGCAGAAATACCGTGGTTGATTGGTTGGTGTAGCTCGAACCCATTTCTCCCTTGAATTTGTTTGTCCTTTCCGTTTTTCCATGCAGTACTTGAACAACACTTGTCCGTCTTCCTTCACCTCCCGAGCACGTTATCCAACTTAATGCCTTGGAAGAAGATGATTGTTAAGTTTTAACCAACATTTGTACACCCATGCCATATACTATTGGATTGTGAAGAAATCATAGGCCATAAGTATAAGGAGAGACAATGAGCTGCCTCCATTGAGATCCTAGACAAAAGATGGTGCAATCATCAGTGTGTTACAATGTTTCTGAGTATTAACATTTTGATCATAGGATTGATTAAGGGTCAGTATGGACTGTGAAAAAACTGAATATGAGAGAAGCAGAAACGGTAAAATGTAATATACCCATTAAGTGTTGTCTTTAAAACAAAGGAATGACCTTATACATGCTCAGAAACCTTTACATTTTGCAGGGCACTTAGATTTTGCAAAGAAAATACTGGAATTAAAGCCTGAATTTGCCACACAGGTGAATGCAGATGGATATAACCCAATGCATTTAGCATCAAGAAATGGACACCTACAGATAGCAAGAGAGATCATCATCAAAACCGACTCAAATGTTTGCCGTATTGAAGGAAAAGACGGGACTACCGCTCTTCATTTAGCAGTTTTAGGAGGGAGGGTTGACGTGATAAGCGAAATACTAGTTAATTGTGAAGGATGTATGGAAGATGTGACGGTGCAGAAAGAGACTGCTTTGCATCTTGCTGTCAAGAACATTCAGGTTGAGAGCTTTTGGGTTTTGTTGGATTGGACTAGGGAATCTGAGAAAGAAGAGATTCTGAATGGAAAGGATGAACATGGGAATACCATCCTGCAACTTGCAATCTGGAAGAAGCGAAGACAGGTAAGTGTTACAATTTGGTTACAATTTCCCTGCTCTCTTAAACTTTTAAAAATCTGCAAATATATGAAGTATATATTTGGTTACAATTTCCCAGCTCTCTTAAACATTTAAAAATCAGTTTTGATCAGTTTTAACCCGTAATGATCAGTAAATGGTTAACTACATATTACTTTTACTTCAACTTTCCTGATTAATGGTTATTTACTTTTAAGTCGATTCTATTTACTTATATGAGTTATTTATCTACTTTAACATTGAATAAAAGGCAAAATGTGCAATTGCATTATAATTATTCCTACCCTAGCCTACTAGCTCAATAGGAAGAGCATTGTGCATTTGCGCAAAAGATGTGGGTTCGAATCCCACGTAGGTTCTTCTTTTGTAAGTGTTGGGTAACGACATGTTTGATATCAAGATAGGGACTTGCATAACATGAAAGCCACAAGGATGACGACGATAATAAATAGCTCCTCCATGGTAAGGTATGTTGAGAATTATGAGGCTCTCAATCAATGACCTTTTCCATGCGAAGTCGCCTTGATTGAGTATCATGTTTTACTTAGTTAGTCTACATTCGATTCAAGACTTGTTCTTTTATCAGAACTATACACAGCATACAAGCACTCGGCAACCACTTCACTGAATCCATGCCAGAACGCTACAACATCAGTATACCTAAACCAAACCACAGCAGGAGCACGAAAAGACAACTAATTCTTTTTGCTGAACTACAGCACTGAAAACTGACTGAACGACCACTGGTGCGCTCATAGGTCTGCAAAGTGCAAACCCTCAAAAATTAACACTAAACATACCAACAACAAAAATATACTGATTTCATTTCTCAAACCCAAAAAACTAACATTCTGCTGATATTTACTTTTAAGATTTTCTTATTTACTTTTGAGTGTTTTGAATTTACTTTTGAGTTTCTTATCTACTTTTGAGATATTTTACGCGTGTAAATTTCCAACCTACGTAGGATTTGAACCTACATCCATGTGCAATGGCACATTGCTCTTCCATTTGAGCTAATAGGTTTCGACTTAATATTTAAAGAAAAAAATTTGCAAAGTTCCAGTATTATATTGTTTACTTCTAGAAAGATTTAGTTTACTTTTATAGAGATATAGTTTACCAAGTTCCTGAAGCTAGGTCTCAACCCCCCAAAACTTTTCTAGGCCTCAACCCCACAAACCTTTTCTAAGTTACAAGAATTATTCTCTTATCAGAACCGCACACAACTTGCGAGCACTTGGAAACAGCAAGGTGACCTTTGGATGTCCAAGTCTTGTGTGGGAATGTAAGTCTCAAAGTTGTATTTTGAAGCAACAGGGTCATAATTTTGACGTGAATTGTCTTTTTATACACCCGGCTCAGGCATGGGCAGAAGTCAGTGGAGTGGCTGGGTCAGGATGATGCTGCAATTGTGTGGGAATGGAAGTCTCAAAGTTGTATTTACTATTTATCACAAGTAATTGAGGCCTCTACTTTTGAATTATTTTGATTTACTTTTTTCGGTTTTTGCTTTACTTTTTTTTGGTTTTTGCTTTACTTCAATTTATTCTATTTAAAACCCAATCTACTAGCTCAATGAGTAGAGCATTGTGCAAAATGCATAAAGATGTGGGTTTAAATCCCACGTAGGTTCATCTTTACTTTTGAGATTTTCTTATTTACTTTTGAATTTATTTAATTTACTTTTGAATTTATTTAATTTACCTTTTGAATGTTTATGATTCATATTTGTAACAAATTTAACAAATATCCATCATCCGTTGCTATAACATAATTTCCATACTCCTTTATTGTTTCACACGGATTCACTTTGCACATATTTTACATTTTGATTTCTTTTCGAGTTTTATTTACTTTTGAGTTTTTATTGTTAACTTTTTAGAATTTTTTATTTACTTTAGAACATTTCTATTTACTTAAAGTCTGTACTACTAGAGAATGAAGTTAATCGCTAAATTTCGAATCACATCAACAATTATACCAACTTTAACTCTAACAACAGGATAAGACTCTTTACACATGTAATCATTAACCTATGTAGGATTCGAACCTACATCCATGTGCAATGGCACATTGCTCTCCCATTTGAGCTAATAGGCATCGAGATGTAGTTTACTTTTAGAGAGATATAGTATACTTTTGCCCAATTTTAGTTTACTTTTAATACAATCATGCACACTAAAGTAAACTAACACTAAAAACATTCATTGTAACATGAATTAAACTCAAACAGTTCCTTGTAAGCACTAGAAATAAATAATTAGTAACGAGAAAGGCACCTCCTCTACTTCGTTCTCTTGTGGGATTCTGGAAGTTGTTGAATTAGAAGGGGTTGTAAAGACTAACTTAAGTACATAGAAGCACCAGATACATCTAATAATGGTCTTCTAATCATATTCATAAACGATGTCCTCACTCACACTATCACACCCTACACTTACACTTTTGAATGAAACACCTCAACACTCAATCGCACCCACTTTCACCTGCACAACAGAATGGACCACAACAACTCACAAAAAACTTCAGACAACCATTTTAACAATCGGCCACGCACAATCCAGTCATATATCAAGCCTCACTGCACCGACAACTAACTCTGCAGCTTCGGAACAACCCTCAAACACTATCACATACACTTATGCTTACCTGCACAGACCAATATACAGAGGAAAAGAGCACATATGTTCTGCCAGAATAATAAGAGGCTGCCAACAAATCTGAACCCAGTCCTAATACTTTTTCCTAAGCCACTAACACTTACAAAACTACAGTCATGGCTGTTGTCAGCCTGCTGCTAAGCAGATACAGACCAAGCTGAAAAAATCTGTTCTCCAAACTCAAACCAGAAAAAGAAAAAAACACAAATCCCAACCTACAAACATTACACATTGCTTTTCAGACCCGAAAACCAGATTACATCCTCCTTCTTACTTTAGGAGAGGTTTAGTTTACATTTATAGAGATTTTGTTTACTTTTGGACAGTTTAAGCAACATTTACCTCATCTAGTTAAGCTCACAGAAAATTAGCAATGAGAATTGAACTAAATTGGCAACACTTTTTTATGTTGGTCCCAAAATCACAGCAGACATATGAAACAAGAACATTATTCATGAATGAATTGCTAGTCTAATTTTGAAGTAAGATTGTAGAAAAAATTAACCAAAAATAACCTAAAAGCACCTAGAACAACTAATTTGGGGGAAAAATTTCTAGAATTTGAAGAGTATTAGAAAAATAAAATAAACACAGAATAGTGATATTACTAAACCGCAATGAATTTATAACTAAATCGCAATGAAAACAAAGTCGAATTCACAAAAATACCTTAACCATGACGATCTCCGAAATTTAGCAATTTCTATCATCTCTTCCATTTAATACACAATTGAGCTTTTCTAAAATTCACTCAAAATAGCTGCAATTTTGAAGCAAATTCAGAATCAAATGAGAATTTAATCCTGATCAATGCTCAAAATTAGTTCGCGAACAAAATTTCAGAAATAAAATAATTATAAATCGAACTAAATTCACATGTAAAACCTTTGAATTTGAGAAAATTGGCAGCAAATTCACCAAATTATACAAACTAGCTTTCGATTTTGAAATCGATTTATATATTCGAGTGAGAGATCGTACAATTTCATAACAATTTGATGGATTGTAGAGAGAAAATGCGTATTCGAGATCGAATTTAGGAACCTGTTAGACGAAAATTCGAGGAACCAGGAGGAAAAGAAAATTGGTTAGAGAGAGAAAGGGTCACCCAGATTTTTTTGTAAGTAGAGAGATAATACGCGTGTGAGGACACTGAGATGGATCTGCTTGAAAATTCAATCGCAGCCGTTAATCTTTACATGATCTGACGGTGTATATAGGTTCTCATTATAAGAGAGGTTCTCATCTTAAGAAGGGTTCTCACCAGAACCTGGTCCTATATATATATATATATATATATATATATATATATATATAAAAAGGTTGCTAAACTTAGTGGGAGCTTAGTGTTTGTTATTCAACAAACTAAGGCCTAAGTGTAGATATATGTTTCATTGTGATTTATTCAAATGAGACACAAGGGTATTGTTTCTACCACGAATTTTTGAGAACATAATGTTTGTTTGCTCGAAATAATGTCCTTTTGGAGATTCGTTTCCAAAATGACAAGTGGGAGAAAATAGACCTCGAAAGGATTCGAGGCGAACAACAAACATAAAGGGACGTTCCGGAGGCTTTTAGAAGTTCTTCAGATAATCCGAACACATATTCTTTAAGGACTTTAGAAGTGGCTTTAAAGAATAGACATCTCTTAGAAAACTTTACAAGTGCTTCAAGGAGAACAGAATATTCAAAGGACTCTCAAAGTGCCTGTTGATATTCTATTGTTTGATATTCTATACCCATGTACACATAGAGTTCAAGTCACTGAAACTATGAGATTCTTCTATTAGATAGTGAAGAAACATAGAGTTTAGGTCACTGAAACTATGAGATTCTTCTATTAGATAGTGAAGAAACCTACAACTTGCAGTCAAACTATTATCATGTAGAGTTTGTGACTTGTAAGAAAGCTATGACGAAATATAGATTCCCTAAAATGGTTAGAGGCCATATATAGACTCAAATGTTTTAGATGGTTAAAGGCTATAAAACATAACCAATGTTTTGATGACAAAATTGAAAATTTGTTGATTGGCAAGAATAGGTTAACACCTATTGGTTGCAAATTGGTTTTAAGGATAAAAACCATCAAACATGGAATTGTGTTCACACACAAAGCTAGATTAGTTGCTAAAAGGTTACAAGCAAATTCATGGCGTGGATTGTGTTGAAACCTCATGCATAATCGTAAAGCTCAAGTCTATAAATCAAGCAATGATTGCATATTGGTACATATGGCAATTGGATGACAAAAAGTATTCCTCAATCAAATGTTGGAATGAACTATGTACATGGTATGTCATAGGATTTGAGGATCCAAATAAATGCTTGAAAAGGAAAGCTAGCTTATAAAATCTAAGTACAGATTTAAGAAAGCAATTGGGAATTGGAACTGTATTTTAGTGAAACTAATAAGTATTTTAGTTTCATAAAATGTACATGATTCTTATGGATATATAAGAAGTTTAGTGGGAGTACGTAAAAACTTAATTGGTCCTATGTGTATCACACACATATCTCTCTATTGTGAAATAACATTCAAATGCTAATGACTTAGATTTGAAATTATTCATCAACGATGGACCAAGGCGAAACTTAGTACATACTGGGTATTAAGATCTATTTACAAAGATCTTATAATATCGTTTTAGATTAAGTAATGACATTTACTAAATCAAACACAAAAGACTCCATTGGAGATATTCGACCCATGTGAATAAATATAAGTAAAGAATGTTTAAACTATGTATAAGCATTTACTAAGCTAAACATCAAAGAATCTAATGAGATTCTTCACATATATTATTGTCAAAGAATTTAGCTGGATTCAATATCTACTGAAATTGGATAGCTAAAGTTACATGAATAGAATTCAATTGGGAATTATTCTGCAAAAGAATTTATCATGTATGATATAATATAAGGATCGCCAAAAATGTATCGTATGGCTTTAGGCATAACGAACATATACCAATCTCTATTGGCCTAAGTAAGATCAAGTAGATTGAGATCAAGAAAAACTTATGGTACTTGAAAAGGTACATAGGAATAAGTTCTTGATTCAAGGAAATAAATATATGCTAAATATTGATGCTACACGCATAAACACTGGCAAAGGATCAAGCAAGATCCCTTTGGAGTTAACCGTTGGCAAGGACGAGCTATAGAGCATCGTGTTTTGAAATGGCAACATGGATTGGAGACCATGAGTTGTTGCGTGGGAAATTAAATATTAATTTCTATGTTCTGAGATACAGATGGAAAGTCTTCCACAAATCTATGAACTTCTTGGATAAGCAAATCCAAACAAAGCATCACTAGCAACCTTTACTGTTGAAGTAAAAGTACTTATTGCCTAAGAAGCAATGAAACATAGTTGTTTATGTTAAAGAGTTCTTCACTGAACTTGGATAGATCACATATCTGCTGACTTGATGGTTCTTCATTGCAGAATGCGTAGAACCACTATTGTAGCAAGAAAGACTAGATCACAAAATAGACATATTCAAAAGATCTTATCATCATATCTCGAAGAACATTCGATAAAAAGGATATTAAGATTGGCAAAGCATGATAACTAAACCTATGCAACAAGTGAGAAGCAACACTCACATTGTAGCACTGGAAATCAAGCATAACTTTGAATTCCATGAACTATTTTAAAGATGGGTTTGAGGCCCATAGTTGTAAAACATTGGGGTTGAACATTTATCATATATGAAATGTATTTTCATATTCCATTTAATCTTGGTTTAGTATTAAATGATGAGTCCTTTCAATTAATTTGACAATATATTCAAGATAGACTGTCAGGACCAGTCATGTGACTAAGAAATGGCTATCAAGTGAACTTGAATGGCAAAAGTTGAAAAAGGTCCCTGGTCGGCGTTTTCTATAAGGGTGGATGCATAGAAAACACTGGACGACTAGAATGCAAGATGACTAGTAGTTATGTTTCTTGAACTATGTGGACATGACAATGTCACAATCATTTGCATAGATACTTACTTTGAGAAGACTAGTATCGGACAGACCTATGAAACTTTACTGTAAGAGATGAAAATCTGTCATAAGTAAATTTCATTAAAAATTATTAGACAATAATCCTCAATACCTGAGAGATTTGAGATTACTTGTTTGAGAACTGGTTACTTTGACGTTGTCAACCGTCGCACCGTAAAAGGAGGCTATAACGGCAATGCTCGGGTAATCACCTATCAAACGAAGTCTAATCTCAAGATCACAAGAGCCGAAATTTTTCCTCCCATTAATCGAGATTTGATGTTGAAAGTTGTACGAGGCCACTCGGAGAGCTAGAAACTGTAAAATGCATGGTCGTGCTCAGAAGAATCACAGGCTATGATTATCTGTTTATTTGATCAGTTGAACTCTGAAATCGAGAAATACCTCTGGACATAATAAGGATGACAACTCTTACCTTATGTTCATGAGCAAGCATCGAGCGACAAAGGAATTAGGAAATGCACACTTGTCCCTAAGGACAAGTGGGAGACTGAAGGAAATAATGCCCTTGGTCCAAGTATGCATTCAATGATAAGTTTAATAAATGCAGTTCAGTATTAATTAATTATACAAGTTAAAAATTCAGTGAGATCAAGTGAACTGTATGCCTAGCTAGAGGCCGCTTCAGTTCAAGTGGAATTAATAATATTAATCCACAGCTTACTCTTGACTGAACCCGTAGGGTCACAGATAGTACGTGAACGGATCAAGTATTTAAGTGAATTAAATACTCAATTTATGGATATTCAGAATCGACGGATCTCGGTTCCAGTGGGAGCTGAAATCGTCAAAAGGCAAATTATGAATACTCCGGAAACGATGATATTGCCGGAAACGGAAATATGGATCGTATCGGAAATATAAATATTATCCAAGTCGTAGATGTTGCCGGAAACGGAAACATGGTACGTATCGGAAAATATTATCCGAAATGGAAATATTGTCGGAATCGGAAATATTGCCGGAAATGGAAATATTGTCGGAATCGAAAATATTATCGGATTCGGGAAATTATTCCGGAATCGGAAATATTAAATATTTGTTCGAAACGGAAATTAATTCCGGAATCGGAAATATTAAATATTGTTCGAATCGTAAATGAATTCCGGAATCGGAAAATTAATCGGAAGCGCGTCGTACGAGATAAACATCGAACTAGCTTGGGAGACGCAATGCCCAACACGAAGCTAGGCCTGCGCCTAGCGAAGCTCGCGCACAACAAGGCGAGCCAGCAGCCCGCCAAGGCACGCAAGGCCCAGCCAAGCAGCACGCAAGGCCAGACCCAGTGGCAAGGCAAGGCCAACAGGCTGGCTCGCAGCCCATGGGCCGAGCTCCGCGCGTGCGCCCAACGCCCTTCGTGGGCTGTGCGTGTGTGTGCGTTTAGTTCGTGCATGCATCGAATCCTTAAGCGTTTAGGAATAGTTTCGATTAAAGATTATTTTCCTTAAACTTCTAGAATTAGTTGTTTAGTTAAACACTAAATTAATAGATTTAATTAGTATCTAATTCTAATAAGATTAGATAAATTGAATCATAGTAGGTTTCTAGTTCCGATAATCCCACCCTATAAATAGGTGATGGCAATCACAATTTATATACATTAATTCAAGTATTCATATAGTTTTAAGTTAAAAACTAAAGTTAATAATTTGGCACAAAATTATAACCGAATAAAATAATACCTTAGGCTAAATTCTAGTTAATTGAATCTAAGGCGGATCCGAATGTACTGTGGACTATCTATGGAGGGACTACACTTGGAGTCCTAAACTTGTTCTTGTTCGGTTCGGGAGCAGCTAGGGAAGGCACACTTCGAATGTATGCATCCTAAATTATGCTAATTGTTATGTCGCAATTAATTTGGATTCCTGGCTTTATGGTTTTTCCGCATGAAATATATGTTTTATATTTGTCATAATCTAACAAGTAGTTCCTCAAAACGTTGTTGCCCCTCGTAAGTCAAATAGAACTAAGGTTCAGCCGGACAGATGGACAGGCGTCCTCTTGACTAAAAACTTAGATGTTCTCATATTAGATAGTGATGAATCTATGACTTACAAGCAAGCTATGACGAGCCCAAGCTCCACTAAATGGTTAGAGGCCATGAAATCCGAGATAGACTCCATGTCAGGAAATCAAGTCTGGGATTTGGTAGATTTGCCGGATGGGTTTACACCTATCTAATGCAAATGGGTCTTCAAATTGAAGAAAGACAAAGATAGAATTGTAGGGGAATACAGTTAAACATAATAACATGTACGGAAACGATCCCAAGAGCCAGGAAGCATGTATAAAGCACAAATTAAGCATACTTATGTTTGAAGCGTGTTTTCCTCAGTAATCTGTCAACGAACACGAATTTAGAACTCCACTTGTCGTTCCTCTACTTGGTTCACCGACACGTTCAGATCCGTCTTGATAATCGTAGCTTAGACAATCGATCAAGAGTGTTTGCTTTTTGGGAAGAACTCAGTTTGGAGGCACAGAGAGAATTAGGGTTCTCTGAATCTCTAGGGTTTGAGTGTAATTGAATTGTATTAGGAAAACTTGGGTGTGTAGGTAATTAGAATAACCTACTAACCGGCCAAGCCAATAAGGCCACGACCGGCCAGCAAGCCCACGCGACACACACACACGCGAGCACGCAGCCAGCTGGGCCATGGGCCGCGCGCTGCTGCTGCTACGTTGTTGTCTCGCCCCACGCGTGCACACGCAGCCGTTTGGCTTTGGGCGAGCGCTGCTGTACTTAGGTTTCTTGCGTACTAAGCTCCCAAGCGCTCATGGGCCTTGAATGCCTCGTGCATTTGGCTCGTGGGCTTCTCTTCGTATTCGCGACTTAATTTCGTTCCGGATATTATTTATCGTTTCGTATACGACGAATCACCATCGTACGATACGATTTATTCGTTTCGCCTAGCTTACGAATATTCGCGATACGATATACGATTCCAGTGCAAGGTCGTATAGTATAATACGTTTTCCAAAACTAATTCCCGAAAAGGTATTATACGAATTTCTGATTCATTTAATCCGATGATCTGTTACATGCCATTGGTGTGACCTTGTAGGTTCAGTCAAGAGTAAGTTGTGAGCTTAATATTCATTAGAACTCACTGATCGGAAGCATTGCTCCAGCTAGCTATTCCGATCACTTGATCTCACTAAATTAATTGTTCGCAATTAATCTGAACCGTGGTATTAGACTTAATGCACCTTGGGTGAAGGACATATTTCCTTCAGTCTCCCACTTGTCATTCAGACAATTGTGCATTGACATTCCATTGCCGCTTAGTGTTACTTACTGAACATAAGGTAAGATCCAAGCCATCCTTATTAGGTTCAGAAGTGTTTCTCGGATTACAGAGCTCAACTGTTAAACTTTTACAGAAGGTTAAGCCTTAACCATTCTGAGCACGGCCATGCATTTTACAGTATCTAACTCTCCGAGAGGCCTTGTTACACAACAACACCATATCCTATAAAAGATAGGAGGACAATCCATTCTTGCTATCTATGAATACTCACTTTGATTCATAGTACGCCCAATAATTGTTAGGTTATGATACATATGAACAACATAAATCATGCGGAAAAACCTATATGCCAGGATTCAAATTAATTGCACATAATCAAATAATTAGTCTAGAATGCATACACTTTGTAGCGTGCCCTCCTTAGCTGCGCCCGAATCGAACAAGAACAAGTCTTTAGGACTCCAAGTGTCGTCCCTCCGTAGATAGTCCACAACACGTCCAGATCCGCCTTAAGATTGACCAACTAGAATCGCCCTTAAGGTACTAGTGATTTTCGGCTAATATGGGGCAATAATATGACTGAATTTTTCTCTCAAAAAGTCGCTTTGAATACTTAAAACTCGTCCATTAATTGTGGACCTAGGCCACATATTTATTGGGGTATGGAAAGAGAATTGGAATCCTACTAGGATACTAATTAGCTTAATTAGAATTTTATTAAAACTCTTATTAACTATTTTATCCATTAGGATTAGGAATTTAATCATTGAACAAATCCCTTTAGATTTAGGATTTGTATCGGACACAAACACACGCATACGAGCATGGCGCTCAACCCACGCAAGCCTTGCGGCCCACGCGAGCAGCGCAGCTCGCAGCCCAGGCGAGCAGCGCAGCTTGCAGCCCATTCGTGCGCACGCCTTGGCCTGCTGGGCCTGGCCTTGCGCTGGGCCTGGCGTGGCCTTGGCTGCCTTGTGTAGCGCGCAGGCTTGCTGGACGCTGGCCTGGCTTCGTGCTGGGCCTTCGTCTAGCAAGTCTCGTCCGATGCTAATTCGTACGACGCTCTTCCGATTAATTTCCCGATTCCGGAATTCATTTCCCATACGAACAATATTTAATATTTCCGATTCCGGAATTAATTTCCGTTTCAAACAAATATTTAATATTTCCGTTTCCGGAATTATTTTCCGATTCCAATAATATTTCCGATTCCGACAATATTTCCGTTTCCGGCAATATTTCAGATTCCGGCAATATTTCCATTTCCGATAATATTTCCCGATACGTACCACGTTTCCGTTTCCGGAAACATCTACGACTTGGATAATATTTATATTTCCGATACGATCCATATTTCCATTTCCGGCAATATCATCGTTTCTGGAGTATTCATTGTTTGCCTTTGACGATCTCAGCTCCCACTGAAACCAAGATCCGTCGATTCCGAATATCCATAGATGGAGTATTTAATGCCATTAAATACTTGATCCGTTTACGTACTATTTGTGTGACCCTACGGGTTCAGTCAAGAGTAAGTTGTAAATTAATATCATTAATTCCACTTGAGCTGAAGTGGCCTCTAGCTAGGCATTCAGCTCACTTGATCTCAGTGAATTATTAACTTGTTAATTAATACTGAACCGCATTTATTAGACTTAACATTAAATTCATACTTGGACCAAAGGCATTGTTTCCATCAGTCTCCCACTTTTCCTTAGGGACAAGTGTGCATTTCCTAATTCCTTTGTCACTCGATGCTTGCTCTTGAACATAAGGTAAGAGTTGTCATCCTTATTATGTCCAGAGGTGTTTCTCGGTTTCAGAGTTCAACTGATCAAATAAATAGATAATCATAGCCTATGATTCATCTGAGAACGGCCATGCATTTTACAGTTTCTAGCTCTCCGAGTGGCCTTGTACAACTTTTCAGCATCTCATCCCGATTTATGGGAGGACAATCCGAATCTTGTGCTCTTGAGGTTAGACTTCGTTTAATAGGTGATTACCTGAGCGTTGCCTTTATAGCCTCCTTTTACGGTGCGACGGTTGACAACGTCAAAGTAAGAAGTTCTCAAACAAGTAATCTCAAATCACTCAGGTATTGAGGATTAGTGTTTAATAATTTTAATGAAATTTACTTATGACAAATTTTCATCTCTTACAGTAAAGTTTCATAGGTCTGTCCGATACTAGTCTTCCCAAAGTAAGTATCTATTCAAATGATTACGACATTGCCATGTCCACATAGTTCAAGAAACAGAACTACTAGTCATCTTTCATTTTAGTCGTCTAACGTTTTCTATGCGTCCATCTTTATAGAAAACTCCGACCAGGGACCATTTTCAACTTTTGACATTCAAGTTCACTTGATAGACATTTCTTAGTCACAGGACTGCTCCTGACAGTCTATCTTGAATATATCGTCAAATTGAAGGGACTCATCATTTAATAAACCACAAATTAAATGGAAAAATGAATTCTATTCATTTATTGTGAATGATTAACCAATAATGTTTTACAAAGTATTAAACTCTAAAACTTTAAAACATCAAATAAGGACATCAAAGCCATTCTCCAACATGCTTGATTCCCAAAGCTGCAGTGTGCGAGTTGTGCTTCGCCTGCGGCAGAGGTTTAGTCAATGGATCTGAGATGTTGTCATCAGTTCTAATCTTGCTTATCTCGACTTCTTTTCTTTCAATGAACTCTCGTAGAAGTTAAAATCTACGAAGTACATGCTTGACTCTCTGGTGGTGTCTAGGCTCCTTTGCCTATGCAATACCTCCATTATTATCACAATACAGAGCTATTGGTCCTTTAATGGAGGGGACTACACCAAGTTCACCTATGAACTTCCTTAGCCATATAGCTTCCTTTGCTGCTTCATGTGCAGCAATGTACTCTGGTTCAGTTGTAGAATCCGCAATGGTGCTTTGCTTAGCACTTTTCCAGCTTACTGCACCTCCGTTGAGGCAGAAGACAAACCCAGACTGTGATCTGAAATCATCTTTGTCGGTTTGGAAACTTGCGTCCGTATAGCCTTTAACAATTAATTCATCATCTCCACCATAGACCAGGAAATCATCTTTGTGCCTTTTCAGGTACTTCAGAATGCTCTTGGCAGCAGTCCAATGTGCCTCTCCTGGGTCTGACTGGTATCTGCTCGTAGCATTGAGTGCATACGCAACATCCGGGAGTGTACATATCATAGCATACATTATTGAACCAATCAATGATGCATATGGAATCCCACTCATTTGTCTACGCTCATCAAGTGTTTTTGGGCACTAAGTCTTGCTTAGAGTCATTCCATGAGACATGGGTAGATAGCCTCGCTTGGAGTCTTCCATCTTGAACCTTTCAAGTACCTTATTGATATAAGTGCTTTTACTAAGTCCAATCATCCTTTTAGATCTATCTCTGTAAATCTTGATGCCCAATATGTACTTTGTTTCTCGTAGATCCTTCATCGAAAAACATTTCTCAAGCCAAATCTTGAAAGATTTCAACATAGGAATGTCATTTCCGATAAGTAATATGTCGTCGACATATAATACTAGAAAAGAAATTTTGCTCCCACTGACCTTCTTGTATACACAAGATTCGTCTGCGTTCTTGATGAAACCAAAGTTACTGACTGCTTCATCAAAACGTATATTCCAGCTCCTTGATGCTTGCTTCAATCCGTAGATTGATTTCTTAAGCTTGCATACCTTTTTACATTCTTTGGATCCTCAAAACCCTCAGGCTGTGTCATAAACACAGTTTCTATTAAAACGCCGTTTAAGAAAGCGGTTTTGACATCCATCTGCCATATTTCGTAATCGTAATATACGGCGATTGCTAATATTATCCGAATAGACTTTAGCATTGCAACTGGTGAAAAGGTTTCATCGTAATCCACACCGTGGACTTGCCTGTAACCTTTAGCAACCAATATAGCTTTGAAAACTTCAAGTTTCCCATCCTTGTCCTTTTTCAGTTTGAAAACCCATTTGCTTCTTATGGCCTGGTAGCCATCTGGCAAATTGACCAAATCCCAAACTTGGTTTTCAGACATGGAGTCTAATTCAGATTGCATGGCTTCTTGCCATTGCTTGGAGCTAGGGCTCGTCATAGCTTGTTTATAAGTCACAGGTTCATGACTTTCAAGTAATAGAACGTCATAGCTCTCGTTCGTCAAAATACCTAAGTACCTTTCCGGTTGAGATCTATATCTCTGCGATTTACGCGGGGTTACATCTCTAGATGGTCCTTGATTCTCACCAGTTACTCCTAAAGATCTTTGAGTTTCATCCTGAATGTCATCTTGAGCATTCTCTAGAGTTTGTTGTTCGACTCGAATTTCTTCGAGGTCTACTTTTCTCCCACTTGTCATTTTGGAAATGTGATCCTTTTCCAAAAAGATACCATCTCGAGCAACAAACACCTTGTTCTCAGATGTATTGTAGAAGTAATACCCCTTTGTTTCCTTTGGGTAGCCCACAAGAATACATTTGTCAGATTTTGGATGAAGTTTATCTGAAATTAATCGTTTGACGTATACATCACATCCCCAAATCTTAAGAAAATACACTTTTGGAGGGTTTCCAAACCATAGCTCATATGGAGTCTTTTCAACAGCTTTAGACGAAGCTCTATTTATAGTGAGTGCAGCTGTATTTAGTGCATGTCCCCAAAATTCTATTCGAAGTTCGGCCTGACCCATCATTGATCTAACCATGTCTAGCAAGGTTCTGTTCCTCCGTTCCGACACACCATTCCGTTGTCGTGTTCCAGGAGGAGTCAATTCTGATAGAATTCCACATTCTTTCAGATGGTCATCAAATTCATAGCTCAGATATTCACCGCCTCTGTCAGACCACAGTGCCTTAATCTTCTTGCCTAATTGATTCTCTACTTCACTCTGAAATTCCTTGAATTTGTCAAAGGATTCAGACTTATGCTTCATTAGGTAGACATAACCATACTGAAGTCATCAGTGAAAGTGATAAAGTAGCTGAAACCACCTCTAGCATTTGTACTCATTGGTCCACATACATCTGTATGGATTAAACCCAATAGTTCAGTTGCTCTTTCTCCAACTTTAGAGAAAGGTTCCTTTGTCATTTTTCCAAGTAAACATGATTCGCACTTACCATAATCCTCTAAGTCAAATGGTTCTAGAATTCCTTCCTTTTGAAGTCTTTCTATGCGTTTCAAGTTAATATGGCCTAATCGACAATGCCACAGATACGTGAGATCTGAATCATCCTTTTTGGCCTTTTTGGTATTTATGTTATAAACTTGTTTGTCGTGATCTAATAAATAAAGTCCATTGACTAATCTAGCAGATCCATAAAACATCTCTTTAAAATAAAACGCACAACTATTGCCTTTTATTAAAAAGGAAAATCCCTTAGCATCTAAGCATGAAACAGAAATGATGTTTTTAGTAAGACTTGGAACATGAAAACAGTCTTCCAGTTCCAAAACTAGCCCAGGGGGCAACGACAAATAATAAGTTCCTACAGCTAATGCAACAATCTGTGCTCCATTTCCCACTCGTAGGTCGACTTCACCCTTGCTTAACCTTCTACTTCTTCTTAGTCCCTGTGAATCGGAACATAAGTGTGAGCCACAACCAATATCTAATACCCAAGAAGTTGAATTAGCAAGTATACAGTCACGAAAATACCTAAAGATGGAACGACTGTTCCGTACTTCTGATCTTCCTTTAGCTTCAAGCAATCTCTCTTCCAATGCCCCTTCTTCTTGCAGTAGAAGCATTCAGATTCAGAAGTGGGTTGGCTCACCTTCTTCTTTTCATATTTGGTGCCGCCTGGCTGCTTAGTCTGGCTGCCCTTATTGCCACCTTTCTTAGCATTCCTCTTCTTTCCTGATTTCTTGAACTTGCCCCCACGCACCATAAGCACATCTTTCTTATCACTTTTGAGCGTCTTTTCAGCGGTCTTCAGCATACCGTGAAGCTCAGTGAGAGTTTTGTCCAGACTATTCATACTGTAGTTCAGCTTGAACTGATCATACCCGCTATGAAGAGAATGGAGGATGGTGTCTACAACCATTTCCTTAGAGAATTGTTGATCCAGCCGACTCATATTCTCAATGAGTCCAATCATTTTGAGAACATGTGGACTTACGGGCTCGCCTTTCTTAAGCTTGGTCTCAAGAATTTGCCTATGAGTCTCGAATCTTTCGACTCGAGCCAGATCTTGGAACATGTTCTTTAACTCACTCATAATCGTGAAAGCATCTGAGTTGATGAACGTTTTCTGTAGATCTGCACTCATGGTTGCAAGCATTAGACATTTCACATCCTTGTTGGCATCAATCCAACGATTGAGGGCTGCCTGAGTGACCCCGTCGCCTGCGGCTTCGGGCATCGCCTCTTCCAGGACATACTCCTTTTCTTCCTGCATAAGAACTATTTGGAAGTTCCTTTGCCAGTCAAGGAAGTTTTTCCCGTTCAACTTCTCCTTTTCGATAATTGATCGAATGCTGAATGAATTGTTGTTTGCCATATTTTTAAACTACAATTGAAAAAGAATAAACAAATAAATAACCATTCACAGTTTCTCTTAATAAATTTAAATTCTAGCAAACATGCATAATTTATCATTTATTAAGCATTTTATTCAAGTTATGTGTTCAGGCAGGTGTGAATAAAATGATTCCAAGATCCTAAAACCATTGAAGAATTAAGCACATTATGTATTTAGACTCAATTCTAAAATCTTTTAGGTAAGCAAAATCCTTTTGCTAATAGTCTAGAAACTACTCTTGGTTGATAGGTACGTCTAAGAACTTATTAGGTAAACCTATCGAATTTTCCACGACATAAAAGGATTCCTTACTTATATCGTTGAGTTTCACCAAAACTAACATGTACTCTCAATTATTTGTGTACCTTACCCCTTTAGAATCAATAAGTAACACCTCTCTATGGCGGAAAACTATTACTAAGATTGATGTAAAGGTTATCCAAGTAAGTGTTATTTTGGCATGGCACCTTTTAACTCAATTTTTAAGTTTGGAACTTAAGGCTCTTACTATGTTGGTTAGATTTTAAGTGAACTAAAATCCTTAATCATGCAACATAATGAAGCCATAATCTTATGCATAATTAAGACATATTTAAAGCAATAAATAACTTAAAGCATGCATAAGATAAATGTGATCTAGTATGGCCCGACTTCATCTTGAAGCTTCAACTTCAAAGTCCGTCTTGAAAATCGATTGGAAACTCCGTCTTGAATTTCACCATGGGAGGCGCCATTTTCTTCAAATAGGATAAGCTATAATTAAACTAATTACAAATATTTGATGGTACGCAGACCATTTTTAAAAGCAATAAAATTTGGTACTTTAGACCAATATTACATTCAAATTAATGGTACGCAGACTATATTTTCTATCCTATTTGGGCCATACTAGTCACTTTTCAATAACCTGCAAAACAGTACATATACAATATATACCATTCACCCATTCATTATCATGAATGACCCATATAGTTGGTTAGTAAAAACACATGTTATGCATCACATAAATATTTGCAGCAATTAATCAAGGGCACCAATAATCTACCAATTATTCAGTCCTTATTAATTCTAATCAAGTTGTTTAACCTTAAAGGATTGTAGACCTAATCAAGAGTTTATGACTAAAAATGCTCCCACTTAAACCAATAAATTTATATGCTTTACTAATTTTAAACATAAAATTGTATTTCTAGTCTAACCGGAAACATACAAGTTTAATTAAAATTTAAAGCTCATATAAAATTATAATCGAATCCATTTAATTTATTTTCAGTTGAATTAAACGATTAAATTTAAATTAATTCAAGGTTTTAATTTTAGTAAAATAATTAGTATAAATTAAAATTTATAATAATTATAATAATCAAAATTAAATTCCGAGAAAACAATTTAAATTATTAATTTTAAAGTTAATTAAAATTATATCCGAACTGAAAATCTCAAATTAAAATTAAAACGTATCAATCGTAGCAAGACGAGGCACTTGGGCTTGCGCCCAAGCCCCATCGAGCCACGAGGCTGCTGCGCCCCGTTCGACCGATCGCTCCACAAAAGCACGAGCAGCAACGCCACACGCACACGCAGCCAACGCAAGCTACGCTGCGTGCAGCCCCATTGCTTCGTTGCGTCTGCTTGCTGCACAAGGCAGCGTGCGCTGGGCGAGGGATCGCTCCCTACTCGCGCGTTCTGTCTTGCTTGCTTGGGCGAGCTAGGCGCGCTGTGGCGCAGCCCTATCGCTGCCCACACGCGTCTCGCTCGTCGCTTGTGCCTTGCCCCATCGCCCTCGCCCATCACTCAGCACACATGCCCAGGCCTGGGCCTTGCGCGCGCGCCTTGCTTGTCGCTCGCTGCATTCGTACCGCACGGGCGACGAGCTCCCTTGCTCATCGTTGCGTACCCGCACTATACAACACCCCTTAAGGGTAGCACGTAGCGTCCATTGCTTTGTGCGTGCAACATTAATGAGCGTTTTTCATAAAAATTTAAAATTTTTAATTCAAAATTAATGACAAATTAATAAATCATATTAATTTCATAATTTTAGGGTGAAAAATCGAAAATTTATTAATCAATTAATTTCCGATTAACATGGATTCAAATCTAGGTCATAAAAGTTTAAAATTTATCATAAATTAACATTTTTATGGTGGTTTTTAATCATGGATACCTAATTAAATCGTCAATTAATTATGAAAATCAAATCAAATTCTAAATTATTCGAATTTCAATAAATTAATTACAATTACAAATTAGGTTGTATAATTAACAAGCTTAGGCATTCAAATTTGTTAAACATATACAGTAGACCAATCAAAAATTCAAGATTTAACAACAAGGATCGCAAATATTCAATTTAACATCTTAAAATTACAAACTTTTGTGTTCGAAAAACTAAAACCTCAGAAAAGTAATAGTTAGGCTTCGAAATTGGGAATTCAAAATTTTAGAATGCCTTTTACATGCGGAATTGACACAAAAATCACTCGATTTGGTTGAGTAACGAAGAAATTGCCGAAAAACTGCGTACATATAACTAAATAAACGCAATTTGCAATTAATTAACAATTACGAAAATTAATCACCCCTTTTAATTTTTTTCAAATTTGTAAAATTTAACCATGTTTAGCAATAATTGATCATGCAATTAATAAGAGGTTCGTGATACCACTGTTAGGTTATGATACATATGAACAACATAAATCATGCGGAAAAACCTATATGCCAGGATTCAAATTAATTGCACATAATCAAATAATTAGTCTAGAACATACACTTTGTAGCGTGCCCTCCCTAGCTGCGCCCGAACCGAACAAGAACAAGTCTTTAGGACTCTAAGTGTTGTCCCTCCGTAGATAGTCCACAGCACGTCCGGGTCCGCCTTAAGATTGACCAACTAGAATCGCCCTTAGGGTACTACTGATTTTCGGCTAATATGGGGCAATAATATGACTGAATTTTGCTCTCAAAAAGTCGCTTTGAATACTTGAAACCTGTCCATTAATTGTGAACCTAGGCCACATATTTATCGGGGTATGGAAAGAGAATTGGAATCCTACTAGGATACTAATTAGCTTAATTAGAATTTTATTAAAACTCTTATTAACTATTTTATCCATTAGGATTAGGAATTTAATCATTGAACAAATCCCTTTAGATTTAGGATTTGTATCGGACACAACACACGCATACGAGCATGGCGCTCAGCCCACGCAAGGCTTGCGGCCCACGCGAGCAGCGCAGCTCGCAGCCCATTTGTGCGCGCGCCTTGGCCTGCAGGGCCTGGCCTTGCGCTAGGCCTGGCGTGGCCTTGGCTGCCTTGTGTGGCGCGCAGGCTTGCTGGACGCGGGCCTAGCTTCGTGTTGGGCCTTCGTCTAGCAAGTCTCGTCCGATGCTAATTCGTACGACGCGCTTTCGATTAATTTCCCGATTCCGGAATTCTTTTCCGATACGAACAATTTTTAATATTTTCGATTCCGGAATTAATTTGCGTTTCGAACAAATATTTAATATTTCCGTTTCAGGAATTATTTTCCGATTCCAATAATATTTCCGATTCCGACAATATTTCCGTTTCCGGCAATATTTCAGATTCCGGCAATATTTCCATTTCCGATAATATTTCCCGATACGTACCACGTTTCCGTTTCCGGCAACATCTATGACTTGGATAATATTTATATTTCCGATACGATCCACATTTCCGTTTCCGGCAATATCATCATTTCCGGAGTATTCATTGTTTGCCTTTGACGATCTCACCTCCCACTGAAACCAAGATCCGTCGATTCCGAATATCCATAGGTGGAGTATTTAATGCCATTATATACTTGATCCGTTTACGTACTATTTGTGTGACCCTACGGGTTCATGAATTCCACTTGAACTGAAGCGGCCTCTAGCTAGGCATTCAGCTCACTTGATCTCACTGAATTATTAGCTTGTTAATTAATACTGAACCGCATTTATTAGACTTAACATTAAAGGCATACTTGGACCAAGGGCATTATTTCCTTCAATAACTGCTTTTATAGCCTCCTTTGACGGTGCGACGTTTAGCTAGCATCAAAGCGAACTAATTCTCAAACGAGCAGACATAATCGCTCATTGTGAGGGGGTCGAAAAAGCGCGAGGCTAATGCGTGACCTTGTCCCTCGTGGGTGTGACGATTCTTTTTATTCAATCAAGCGTAATTGGATTTCCTGTGAGTATACACCCAATTGACTAGTAATATAGGAGTCGTCATTCAGTTTTTAACGACAATGAGAAAAACTGACAAAACCCGATTATCGTGACATAAAGGGAGTGCAATTATGTTTGACCACGACGGCCGTAGGTTCCCTTGTGATCCCTGGTGTGGGGATCTCTCAATATACACCCGCAAGGTAGAGATTGAGGGTTCGGGGGACTGTAACTACCGAGAGGAGTAATTCGCTCGTCGATAACTCCAGAGGCAGGATATCCTTACTAGCTCAGCATAAATAATTGAAGGGACATGCATTAACTATTAAACTAATCTGAATTGATTTTAGCAATATGCAACATATAATACTAATTCGATCGTGATTATCTGATTTAAATAGCATTAAGGGACCTAGCATGATAATCCGATTTCCCAAAAATATTATATTTGTTAGGCGTGATAGAACAATCATATTAGGTTAGTTTAACAGTTCATAAAAAGGGCGAGGAAAGCAGTTAAATCATCGAAAAGGGACACATTACGACGCACCCTTGAGAGGTGCGTCACGGTTCTCAGAAAACTAACCACTTTGACTTTGCTATTTCTCCTTTTTATTTAACGAATCTCAATTATGGGACAGGATACGTTCTGTTCGATTTATGGATCGATTGCGACAGAACGCGTGAACAGTTTCGCAGCGAGAGGCTTAGGCTAAGGGGTTTAGAGTCAATACTCAGAATATATTATGTGTTGTTATGTGTTGTTTCACGTCGAAACTAGAGGCCTATTTATAGGGAAGAGTTCGTGGAAAGATAGAATTGCAGAGTTCTAATCCACAAAGAATTAGGAAAAGAGACGTACCCAGGTACTTTCAGCGCTCAGGCCTGGGCGCTGAAGATTTCGGCGCCCAGAGCCAGGCGTTGAAAATAGGGTCTGGGCAGTTTTGTTTAGTCAGATTCGGATTCCTAAAATCCGTAGAGTTTGAGATTAATTCGAGTCTTTTAGCGCATATCAATTTTGTGACGGAATGCGTCTGGGCCCGTTACGAACTCTAGGCTCGTTAGGATTTTAATTAATACGTAACTCTTATTTCCGAATCCTATTAGGAATAGGATTCTCGTGGTTTTCTATCTCATTTAGGATTTATGTTGGAGTGCAACGCTTAATTCTGACAGGTTTCTATCTTTTATGATTTGCCACTTTTAGACGCTACCTTTTACGGCAGTTACTATTTTTAGCAGGTTTCCATAAATAGCTGGTTTCGGGTGAAATGAAATGGGGAATCGAGATTCGTTTATTTTATAGGAGATGCGTTGTCAAGTGGAGTTTTTATGCATTCATCATCGAACCTTTCCCTTGCGGGAACGGGGACAAAAGTAGATGTCTACAGTTAGCCCCCACTTTGACTGAGTCTTGGAGTAAGACGATGGTCAAAGTATTAGACGGAGTGCGTCACACAAGCCATGGTGTATGTGACCTGTTTTGCGAGGGTCTCACGAGCCCCCGAGTGATAACATTTGACTTAAGGGTCATCACTTGAAGTGTCGACATATCCCTCACGTGTCATTGGGATTTGTCAGCTGATATTATAGAAACTTCCTCACTTTGTCATTGGAAGGATCTAAAGATGCGTAGAAACTCCCTCACTTTGTCATTGGGAGTAGCTACAAATGTTTTCGAAATTAAAGCTGTAAAGTGTAATTGGGCCTGGCCAAGCCCAATCACGAGGTAAAACGTTTTTAAAGATTCTCATTTTCAGGGCTAGCTAAACGAGAAAACCCCCTTGTTTTTATAGGACGTAAAACGAAGGAAAATCCAGCACATCGTTCTTTTTTGGAAAAACGAAAAACCAATCCTTTAATTTTTGGAAAAAGGGAAAACCAATCCTTTAATTTTCGGAAAAAGGGAAAACCGATCCTTTAATTTTCGGAAAAAGGGAAAACCGATCCTTTAATTTTCGGAAAAAGGGAAAACCGATCCTTTATTTTTCGGAAAATGGGAAAACCGGTCCTTTAATTTTCGGAAAAAGGGAAAACCGATAAAAGTTATCGCTGCAGCGACTAAGGACCTGCGCTGTTAGTGACGCAGAACCCGCCCGCTGAAGGTGGGCGAGCCTGTCCGCTGAGGGTGGACCCCCCGTCCGATAGAAGTGGACGAATCTGTTTTGATGTTTTTGAAAATAAGGACCTACGCGGTTTGTGACGTAGACCCCGCCGGCTGAAGATGGCGAGCCTGTCCGCTGAGGGTGGACCCCCCGTCCGATAGAAGTGGACGAATCTGTTTTGAAATTTTATTTTGTTTTTTTTTTTGAAAATAAGGACCTACGTGGTTTGCGCCGTTGACCCCGCCGGCTGAAGATGGCGAGCCTATTTTAAATTTGAAGACTTTATTTTTCGAAAACTGAGGACCAGCGCGGCTAATGACGCAGACCCCGCCCGCTGAGGGTGGGCGGGCCCATTTTGAATTTCTTATTTTGCCTATGTAGAAGAGCTTTTGGTGATTACAACCTGTTGGTGGGTCGTAATATTTCCTGATTAGATGTGTCCTGTAAGTGGGTCCACACTGTGTATTTTTGTTTAACAATACATTTTTTTTTGAGATATCTAAACATGATATGGTGTGTGGCGCAGTCTGGGAATGTGATTTTGATTGCGCGCTCCTTGTTGGAGTCCATTTTTTTGCGAGCCCCCAAGCATTGGGGCTCGTCGGTTGTTTTTGCATCTTGTAATCATGTTTGGGGTCACGCTCGTATGTGCGAGCGACCTTCTATAGTAGTGTGCTATTTTTAACAAAGCCGTGAGGTGCGACTTTCAGTGAAGAAATCGGCAATTTTCAAGCCGAATGAATATGGCAGGGCCCAATAGAAGTTAGGGCCTTATGAGCCTGGATTCATTTTCGGCGCCCAGGCCTGGGCGTTGAAATAATTCACGCCCAGGTGGGGCGTTGAAAGTGTTGTTTGGGCTGGTCTTTTGATGACACAGTTGGCCTCTTGTTCATTCGTTTATTTCACTTGGAAATTCTATGTATTCTCTTTTATTTTGTTTTTTCTTAGTTTTTAGAACGTGATGATTTTCTTTGAGAAGCCGTAGCCGATTGGTGGACTACGGTGCTTGTCGCTTTGGGGCGATTATTTTAAGGAACTGTTGCTCTTAAGGCGTACAGTTATTACAATAGTCGGGCGAGTCTATATGGCCCGAGGAACATGCCTTGAGGTGTAAGACTTTGATCGCTCTTATATTTTTTCAACATGTTCGTGAATGATGATATGTATGTGCGAACGAGCGTTCATAGAATGGCCGTTGTGTGCGGTCCATTAATCAGTTTGCTTGAATCATTTTTTTTAGCAATGACTGATTTTGAATAGTTTGCTTAGAAGCTTGATAGGGGTCAGGTCCATTCATGAAGTGGGCTCAAACATCGTGCCCTTTCGATTGTTCAAACATTTGCTTCGAGATTTTTTTTATTTTGTTATGGTTTTTCGTAGCTTGGAGCCCCCAAGTATGCATGTTGGGATACTTCCTTTTGGCGTACGATTTTGTAGGTTCTTTCGAGAAAGATGCCTTGGGGTTTCGCTCGTGTAGGTGCGAGCTATTCCTTCCGTGGTAGGTAATGTTTTGCTACCTTTAATCCTTAATGTAGAAGTCGTGTGGCTTGCATTTGGGCGATAAGTATTCTTTGCCTCTTACTCTTGGTCGTGCTTGCATTAGTGCAATGTGCCTTACCCTTTTTTAGACTTGTACTGTGGGATTATGGTGCGACGTAGGCTTGTGTGGCCTAACGACGTGTCTTAGAACATTCCTCCAAGTGTTGGGATATCATTATTTGAAGTACTTCATCGTGCTGAATCGTTCAGGTGCTCGAACAAGTGTAGCACCTTCTGCGTGGGTTTGCACGGCTTATTACTTCGTTCGATGCGATGATTCATAGATGTTTCTTTCTTATTTTTGTATCTGGGCAAAACTTGGCTAGCAGAAAGATTCAGCGCCCAGGCTGCGGCGTTAAAGATATCGGCGCCCAGCTCTGGGCGTTGAAATTGATTTCTGAGCAGAATTTTGACAGTTTTCCCTTTCTTGATTTTGTTTCTTTCGCTTTTGCTTTGGAACGAGGTAGACTGTGTAACGGGCGCTTCTAGGGCGAGCGTTATGTGCAGTGGTTTGATCAGAGTTTTGGTGACTCGCGATTTTCAGTTACCCTTGTTAGTGGGGTGACTTTATATATTCTAAGTAGTGCTTTAGAATTTGGGAGGGGTTGTAGCCATTCTAAGGTTCGTTTTACACGATTAAAGCTTAGGGTTGTGCCCCTATGATGTATGTATAGTATTAGCGTCGAGAATTTGCGATAAAATCGTCATTTCGAGCATTTTTAGAGTGTTTTTCTCAAGCCTCCAATTGTAGCTACGGGATTGGCTTGGTGCTATAATGCTTTGCATACATTTTTATGCATTCACGGTGACACGGATCATGAATAGTTTGAACCAGACTCGTTTAGTGCGAGGTCTGTTCGAGTAGTGATTTTGCTGCTTCTCTTGTAAATGTCGTATTGTGCGACATTGCCATGGTCAAGGTAGTCACATGTTGAAGTGTGCCTTGACTAAAAGCTAGGTGCCTTTCTTTACCCATAATCATATTTAAAAATCTTTTTGACTCACTTGCAACGTTGAGATGGACGCATACTTAGCTTAAACCAACGACACTTTATTATGTTCAAAGAAGTCTTTGAAATTCATTTGAAAATTATTTAAAATCCGAGTCCTACTCTGTACAATCCGAGGTGTCCTAAGTAAGTTGACTTATAGGAGGGTTCGTACAGGATTACATGAGTGAATCAAAATACTGTTACGATTTTTGGAATGCTGTCTAAGGATTTGCTGGAAGCCAGGGTGCAGGCGTCAAAATATACTTGTGCCCGTTTGGCATGTGCTTTAGGCTTTTAGGGCCATCTTTTCCAGAATTGCGGGAATATAAACCGTTTTCAAATTGACTTAGATTTACTTGGTGTATGTCTGCACAAAAGGTCAAGGTATACTTAGTTCTTTCCCTAGCTCTTTCATTTCACTTTTTAGCCCCCAGTTGCTGTTATGTCTTCCCATTAATGATGCTTTCAGATTTCGATTTTAGATGCCCATGTCATATTTCTGAGTAGGGTGAGCTTTGGTTAAGTGCCAAGTCCTATTGACAATGTACCATTTTTTTTTATTCAAAGGGGATTCGCAAGTATTTGAATTACCAGGAACGGGTGCCCTGAGGTCGAAGGAACGATGGGGCGACGTCGTAGAACAATCTTTTTCATTGCAAGCTTACTGCCCTTACTACTTGTTGGCGATTATGACTGTGTCTAGGGGTGAAAGAAGGTCTTTAAGCGAACGACTATGTCTAGTGGTGAAAGAGGGTCTTTAAGTGAGTTAGTTCGCTTTAGGGAGGGTCAAGTCGAGTATTTTAGAGGTCATGGACGCTTGCGCTAGCCCCCATTCAATTGAGGCAAAGCGGTCTTTTGAGTCTTGGCTAAGTGCCTAGGAGTGTGAGTGCTCCTTCTGGCAAGGGTACGTGCCCTTTATTATTTTTCGATGTGTGCTCATTTTGGCATCTTGACGACTTGGATTCTTTCTTTGACTTAAATTTTTCTTTCGACTTGGGTTGCAAGTAATTAAATTTCAATAAGGGACTTTATTTCTTATTCTTGTTTTTCTATAGGCTTTAATATTTTTACAAATTGGTTGGACCGAATCATGGATTGCCTACGTATCCGCCTTAAATAGATTTAATTTGGAATCAGGTCTTGCGTAGTTCTTAGCCTAGAAAATGGTTTCTTAGAATGCCGAATTTGATAAGTATGTTCTGAGGTGGAAACATATTATTTGAAACGGTAGAATAAGTGAAGTTTATTATTATTTTAATCTACTGCTTTGCCGTAAGCCAAAAATTTGTTTTATATATTTTTTTGAGTACATGTATTTTTTGGTGGTACGTATGTCTGAATACGTGTTGTACCCCTCCAAGTGTTCGTTATTTTTCCGTGCATGTGCGGATAAAATGCCGAGCACTTCTGGACAAAATTTTAGCAAGCAGAGAGATTCAGCGCCCAGGCTGGGGCGTCAAAGTTTTCGGCGCCCAGGTGTGGGCGCTGGAAATGTTTCCTGGGCGGTTCTTTTTTGGTGCGCTAAATGCTTCTTTTTCTTTGTAGACTAACTTTAGTGGCGCTTTGCAAAGTTCTTTTTTTTATTCACATTTTTTATATATTTTTTATGTTAAGCGTAGAATGTTCTTTTCATTTGTTTTCTTTATTTGTGACTCAAGACGGCTTGAAAGATGGGTTGAATGAGATAGGGTAATTTGTATAGGTATTGGTCAAGCATAAGGATTACATCTGCTAGGATTCATTTTTACGGCCTCAGGCTAGTGTCATGAATTTACATCAATCAATGCCAATGAGTAGCATAGGGACGGCTCAAGGGTATATCAGCAGGACGTATCCAAACAAGTTATATGGTAATTATGCTAATGGTGGTGTAAGGATAGGTTTGGGCTTTGGAAATAATGGCCGTGCGTGGTTTGTGGTTGACAATAAGTTCAAGAACAGGAGTCGAGGTAATGGTTTCGTGGATGGGTTAAATGAGCTGAACAGGGGCCCCAGAGCGAAGGTGTCTAAGAACATAAGGACTGGAAAGGGTAGACATCGTAGGATTTTATGATTTGGATTGGTTGACTCAATTCTTTTCCTTCGTTTACTTGGGTAGATTTCGCACTTTGGGAGATACGGGCTAAGTATTTCATGGCTCTTTTCGCTCTCCCTTTTCTCTTTCTATTTTTTTCTTTTTGCTTGGGATTTCTCCCCAACATAAATCCTTCAATCAATTTTTTGTTTGGGCTAAAAGGTAGATGGTTGTGGTCTTTGAGTCACGAGGCGAGACTGAGTGAGCCTCGTTTGGTAGGCCTATAGTGGACCTTTAATTTTAGTAGGCCTAGGGTGGACCTTTAAATTGTCTTACTTTGCAAGCGTATTTAGTCGTTTCTTAAAATATGCAAATAGCGTAGATTCAAAATGTTGTTTTTACCTTATTGAATTTTAACGAAAGAATTACATCGAAAGTAATTTTTGTTTCTTTTCAGATTCCAGTTTCTGGGATTTAATTGGAAGTTGTGATTTAGACTCAAACTTTCATTAATCTTTCTGATTATAACCCGTGTATGAATACAAGGAGGTGGCCTAGACTCAAAATAATGACGTGGCGTAAGCCTATAATACTTGACCAAGCGACTCTAAGACTTAGGCTAATTGGACCATAACTTTCGTTGGTTGACACTTTAGATTTTAACCTTTGGGTGTTTATTCGTCATGCGCCATTTTGCTTAATGTTGGCAAGGTAGTTAATTGGGGAGATCGAATTTTATTTTTGCAAGACTAGAATCATTAGTGCGGCTTCTCTCTTAGTGTGTATTCTTTTACCCCAATGGTTGTCTTATGGCATGCCGATTTGGGTATTTTCATGGTTGGTCATGTTGCATTCATGGAAAATCTTTTAGTCTGTACTTACTAATATTTCAAGGAGTGAGTGACTCGAGAGGACTATGATAGTCGTGACCCAATGTGATTATAAGCCTTGGGGCCATTAATTTTTTCTTTGCCAATGGTATTAACACCTTAGGTTCACTTTGGGGTTGTGCGACTATGGGGGAATGATTTTCAGAATATGACTGTTTCCATTTTGCAAATACTATAGTATATTCTTTTTATTGGTGAGAGAGAGTATTGAGGCCGTAGACTCTTAGCAAGGGATGACAATTACATATGGGTGTTTATTGATTTAAATGTTAGGAAGGGAGACTCAATATGGTTTAACCTTTTTATTTGCAGAACGACACCAAGCATTAGGACCGATTCTATGGATAAGACAACTAAGACTTAGGATTTAGATTGTACTTTGGCATAGCCTAGTCTAGACTCGGATTTATTTATTTTATTTGAACATTATTTTTTTCTTGAAGACTTTATTCGAACATCATTTTTTTGAATACTTTGCCCATGTGACATTCATAGTTATTAGCATGTTCGGTTTTGGTGCCGAGCATTGTCGTCGTAGGAGGCCAAACAACGACACAAAGAGTTATTTGTTTTTTTTTGTCGCTTTTAGAATCGAGTGCCTTTTCATACGTCCTTGCAGCAATTTTCACGAAAAGTTTTTTTTTTGCTAGGTGTTTTTTTTTGCGCGGGCACCGAGGCTGCTGTGCCTGACCAAAATGCCAGGCAGCAACTTCAGCGCCCAGCAGTGGGCGTGAGAAATTTCGGCGCCCAGCCAGGGGCGTTGAAAATGCGTCCCTGGCTGGTTCTCGTTTTCTGTTTGCGTATACTTTTGTTTTTGCGACTTTAATTTTGCGTGCTTGCCTTATAACGTCCTTTACGCGTTGTGCAGCGTTTGAGGGATTCGTTACAGGCCATCCCGAATGTCGCTTTTTTTTGTGGCGATCGTTCGGGTTTGCGGAACACGTATTGTGGTATAACTCTTTGGCCAATTGGTTTATGAATGTTTGGGCAATTTTTAAGGTCGTTAGTTTTCTAGCATTATTTGTCTAGCATTATTCGCACGCACAATCATAACATAGTCACATAGTTCGCTACACATAACTACATTACAAACATGGATTTGAAAATTAAATATGCCACGTAGTTTATGATAGGCTCCTATGGGTAGTTTATTTGCGCCTGGCTTGGTACCGCTTCTATCGTAGATCCAACACATGCCCCGGTCGAGGTAGTGTCTTCAACAGACGAATTTCGCTCAAGAGGCCAACCCGCAAGTGCAAGCCAAGGGGGCATGCAGGCGAGAGGGACCTAATGGGCGAGCGATTGGGTTCGGGATAGGTGTACTACCTGCACAAGTACCGAGTGGGAAACATGCGCGGCGTATGCACCCCCCTATTGGCGAAAAAAGGTATCCTTAGTCCCAACTCCCGAGGGAGCCGAGATTCGTTATGCAGTTCTGCCCGTTCACATTAATATGCTGATTTTCAGGTCGTCCCAACTTGATGGGGAAATAAACGCGGGGTAGGATCGTTTCACCCTTCGGCTATTTTGATTACCTACAAGCATGAGTATTTCCTTCACTATCCCCAGTGGAGTCGCCACTGTGAGGGGGTCGAAAAAGCGCGAGGCTAATGCGTGACCTTGTCCCTCGTGGGTGTGACGATTCTTTTTATTCAATCAAGCGTAATTGGATTTCCTGTGAGTATACACCCAATTGACTAGTAATATAGGAGTCGCCATTCAGTTTTTAACGACAATGAGAAAAACTGACAAAACCCGATTATCGTGACATAAAGGGAGTGCAATTATGTTTGACCACGACGGCCGTAGGTTCCCTTGTGATCCCTGGTGTGGGGATCTCTCAATATACACCCGCAAGGTAGAGATTGAGGGTTCGGGGGACTGTAACTACCTAGAGGAGTAATTCGCTCGTCGATAACTCCAGAGGCAGGATATCCTTACTAGCTCAGCATAAATAATTGAAGGGACATGCATTAACTATTAAACTAATCTGAATTGATTTTAGCAATATGCAACATATAATACTAATTCGATCGTGATTATCTGATTTAAATAGCATTAAGGGACCTAGCATGATAATCCGATTTCCCAAAAATATTATATTTGTTAGGCGTGATAGAACAATCATATTAGGTTAGTTTAACAGTTCATAAAAAGGGCGAGGAAAGCAGTTAAATCATCGAAAAGGGACACATTACGACGCACCCTTGAGAGGTGCGTCACGGTTCTCAGAAAACTAACCACTTTGACTTTGCTATTTCTCCTTTTTATTTAACGAATCTCAATTATGGGACAGGATACGTTCTATTCGATTTATGGATCGATTGCGACAGAACGCGTGAACAGTTTCACAGGGAGAGGCTTAGGCTAAGGGTTGGAGTCAATACTCAGAATATAATTATGTGTTGTTGTGTTCCTTTCACGTCGAATTTAGGGGTCTATTTATAGGGAAGAGTTCGTGGTAAGATAGAATTGCAGAGTTCTAATCCACAAAGAATTAGGAAAAGAGACGTACCCAGGTATTTTCAGCGCCCAGGCCTGGGCGCCGAAGATTTCGGCGCCCAGAGCCAGGCGTTGAAAACAGGGTCTGGGCAGTTTTGTTTAGTCAGATTTGGAATCCTAAAATCCGTAGAGTTTGAGATTAATTCGAGTCTTTTAGCGCGTATCAATTTTGTGACGGAATGCGTCTGGGCCCGTTACGAACTCTAGGCTCGTTAGGATTTTAATTAATACGTAACTCTTATTTCCGAATCCTATTAGGAATAGGATTCTCGCGGTTTTCTATCTCATTTAGGATTTATGTTGGAGTGCAACGCCTAATTCTGACAGGTTTCTATCTTTTATGATTTGCCACTTTTAGACGCTACCTTTTACGGCAGTTACTATTTTTACCAGGTTTCCATAAATAGCTGGTTTCGGGTGAAATGAAATGGGGAATCAAGATTCGTTTATTTTATAGGAGATGCGTTGTCAAGTGGAGTTTTTATGCTTTCATCATCGAACCTTTCCCTTGCGGGAACGGGGACAAAAGTAGGTGTCTACACTCATGTTCTGAGGAACGGTTTCTAATCACAATTAATGAGAACTACCTATGACATGACTTTAATCTCTTTAAGTGTTCTCATGGTCAATCCGATACAAGATCCAATAAGTATCTATGCAAAAGATTATGACATCCAGTCACTCTAGTTCAAGAAACAGAACTAAAAAATCTACTTGCAATCTAATCTTCATTAGTCATTGGTCGTCCACCTTTCAATGACCTAGATTAGGGATCCTTAGTGATTTCAATATTCAAGTTTACTTATGGGTGTTTCTTTGTCGAAGAATCCATCTTGACATCCCATTTGAATGATTTTAATCACATGGACTTATCATTTAATACTAAACCAAAATTAAATGAATATGAAATAATAAATTTCATAAATATTAAATGGTTAAACCAATTGTTTTCAACATAGATCTAACAGATATTCTAAAACAATACTTAGAAAATCAAAGCTATTCTCCAACATGCTTGATTCCCATGGTTGCTACATGTGCGTTGTGTTTCACTTGTGGCAACGGTTTAGTCAATGGATCCGCGACGTTGTCGTCAGTTCCAAACTTGCAAATCTCGATTTCTTTTCTTTCAAGGATCTCTCGAAGTATATGAAATCGCCGCAGTACGTGCTTGGACTTCTGGTGGCTCCTAGGCTCCTTTTCCTGGGCAATGGCTCCGCTATTGTCGCAATACAAAGCCACTGGTCCTTTAATGGAGGGGACAACCCCAAGTTCTCCGATGAAATTGCGAATCCAAACAGCTTCCTTTGCTGCTTCTGAGGAAGCAATGTACTCGGCTTCAGTTGTAGAATCCGCAATAGTGCTTTGCTTAGCACTTTTCCAGCTTACTGCTCCGCCATTAAGGCAGAACACAAACCCAAACTATGATCTGAAATCATCTCTGTCGGTTTGAAAGCTTACGTCCGTATAGCCTTTAACAATCAACTCATCTGTACCACCATAAACTAGAAACTGATCCTTAGTCCTTTTTAGGTACTTTTGGATATTCTTGGCAGCAGTCCAATGTGCCTCACCTGGTTCTGACTGGTACCTGCTCGTTGCACTGAGTGCGAACGAAACATCCGGCCTTGTACAAATCATAGCATACATGATGGATCCAATAGCCGAAGCGTATGGAATTCCACTCATCTTTCTACGCTCATCAGATGCTTTGGGACACTGATTCTTGCTTAGATATGTGCCATGTGACATGGGTAGATGGCCTCTCTTGGCTTCCATCATATTGAACCTAGCTAGCACTTTGTCAATGTAAGTGCTCTGACTTAGTTCAATCATCCTCTTAGATCTATCCCTATAGATCTTGATGCCCAATATGTACTGTGCCTCTCCTAAGTCCTTCATTGAGAAACACTTTCCAAGAAAAGTCTTTACAGACTCCAACATAGGAATGTCGTTTCCAATAAGCAGTATGTCATCAACATACAAGACTAGGAATGCAACTTTTCTCCCACTAACCTTCTTGTATACACAAGATTCGTCCTGATTCTTGATGAAGCCAAACTTATTGACTGCTTCATCAAATCGTTTATTCCAACTCCTTGATGCATGCTTTAGTCCGTAGATGGACTTCTTAAGCTTGCATACCTTTCCTTGGTTCTTTTGATCGACAAAAACCTCCGGCTGCGTCATAAACACAGTCTCTTCAAGAACACCATTCAAGAAGGCAGTTTTGACATCCATTTGCTATATTTCATAGTCATGAAAAGCGGCAATCGCAAGGATTATCCGAATAGACTTAAGCATCGCGACTTGGGAAAAGGTTTCATCGTAGTCAACGCCGTGAACTTGCCTGTAACCTTTTGCTACCAATCTAGCCTTATATATGTATACAATTCCATCTTTGTCTTTCTTCAATTTGAAGACCCATTTGCATTCGATAGGTGTAAACCCATCCGGCAAATCAACCAAATCCCAGACTTGATTTTCAGACATGGAGTCTATTTCAGATTTCATGGCCACTAACCATTTAGTGGAGCTTGGGCTCGTCGTGGCTTGCTTGTAAGTCATAGGTTAATCACTATCCAATATGAGAACCTCTGAGTTTTCAGTCAAGAGAACGCCTGTCCATCTGTCCGGCTGAAAAATAGTTCTACTTGACTTACGAGGGGCAACAACGTTTTGAGGAACTACTCCCACTGGCTCTTCTAAAGACCTTGAAGGTTCATCAACCTGAACTGCTTCTAAAGAGTCATGAGTTCGTTGTTCGTCTCGAATCTCTTCGAGGTCTATTATTCTCCCACTTGTCAATTTGGATATATGATTTCTTTCCAAAAAGACACCGTCACGAGCAACGAAAACCTTGTTGTCTGACTTGTTGTAAGAATAATACCCCTTTGTTTCTTTTGGATACCTAACGAAGAAACATTAGTCAGATTTTGGTTCGAGCTTGTCTGAAATTAATCGCTTGACATATGCTTCGCAACCCTAAATCTTCAGAAAAGACAACTTTGGAAGTTTCCCAGTCCATAATTCGTATGGAGTCTTTTCAATAGCTTTTGACGGAGCACGATTCAGTGTGAGTGCTGCAGTTTGCAACGCATGTCCTCAAAATTGTAAAGGAAGTTCGGCTTGACCCATCATTGACCTAACCATATCGAGTAAGGTCCTGTTTCTCCGTTCCGACACTCCATTCCATTGAGGTGTCCCCGGAGCAGTCAATTCAGAAAGAATACCGCATTCTTTTAGATGGTCATCAAACTTGTAGCTAAGATATTCACCTTCTCGATCTGATCTTAGAGCTTTGATTTTCTTGCCATGTTGATTCTCTATTTTGTTTTGAAATTAGAATTTCTCAAACGATTCAGACTTGTGTTTCATTAAGTAAATATATCCATATCTACTGAAATCGTCCGTAAACGTTATGAGATAGCTGAACTCACCTCTAGCTTTCATATTCATAGGCCCACATACGTCCGTATGTATTAGCCCTAGTAGTTCGCTTGCTCTGTCTCCCACCTTTGAGAAAGGTTGGTTTGTCATTTTGCCAAGTAAGTAAGATTCGCATTGATCAATCTTCTCTAAGTCGAATGATTCTAGAATTCCCTTTCATTGAAGTAATTCCATGCGCTTTGTGTTTATATGGCCTGATCGACAATGCCACAGAAATGTGAGATCCGAATCACCAGTTTTAACCTTTTTAGTATTTATGTTATAAATGTGTTTACTCGTATCTAGCACATATAGACCATTTTCTTGTTGTGCTGAACCATAAAACATTCCATTCAAAGCAAAAGAACAACTATTGTCTTTAAATTGAAAACTAAAACCTTTAGAATCCAAACTTGAAACGGAAATAATGTTTCTGGTGATACTAGGAACATAGTAACAGTTTTCTAGTTCCAAAACAAAACCACTAGGCAAGGAAATAAAATAAGATCCTACGGCTAATGCAGCAATCGGTGCTCAATTTCCCACGCGTAGATCCATCTCGCCTTTATCATGCCTTCTACTTCTCCTTAGTCCCTGCGAATTGGAACATAAGTGTGAGCCACAACCAGTATCTTATACCCAAGAAGTAGAATTAGCAAGATTACAATGTATAACATACATACCTGAAGGAGAAGCAACGTTTCCGTCCTTCTTCTCTTCCTTTAGTTTGGGGCAATCTCGCTTGTAATGACCAATTTCATTACAATTGAAGCATTGCGATGTTGAAGGAGAAGCATTTTTCCTCATCTTGCTCTTGGAAGGCGCCAGTTGCCCTCCGAGAGTGGATGAAGATCCAACCTTGCTTTTCTTCTCCTTGCATACTTTCTTGAACTTGGTGCACCTCACATTCAAAGGGTCTTGCTTGAACTTAAGGATTCTCTCGAATTTCACGAGTAATTCCACAAGTTCACAAAATGTGCTCTCTTTCTGACTAAAGAGATAGTGCATCTTAAACCCCTCATAATCCATATGAAGAGAATTCAGCACTAGTGCAATAGCTATCGACTCTTTGACGGAACCACCAAGTCTCTCGATTGTGAAAAACAATCCAGACATCATATCCACATGAGACCGAATTGGTGTGTTTTTTTCCATCTCGGTTGAGTAAATGCGCTTTTGTGCCTCTAGATGCTCGTTCTCTAGGCACGACCTGTTTGGGGTAATGAGTTTGAGATCACTCATTGAATTAGCCAATTCATCAACCCTTTTGCCACCAGTCTGGCACATGGGTTGAAACCCCGCACGACATCTATCCCCAAGACGACTTAGGAGAGCATGAGGCTCAAAAGTAATGAACCTCCCTCTCCAACTTTCGGGAATAGACTTTAGGATAAACTCCGTGACAAGGTACTTGTGAAGTGCCCAACTTCTGTACTTTTCAGGAGTCATACCTTGCGCATCATAGCTAGGAAAAGGTTGTTCAATGACATAGTTTATGTCGTTAACTTTTAAAACTTCGATAAGTTTCCCTTTCCATTCAAGAAAGTTAGTCAAGTCTAACTCGACATCCAGAATTTCAGCTGATATGATTGTTGTTATGTTTGCGACCATTTTGATTACTACAATCGAAAAGAATTTGCAATAAATAACCATTCATAACTTTAATAACTTTGAAATAAAAGCTAACATGCAATCATTAAAGCTATTAAACATTTCATTCATGCAAAAACAAAACATGGTCCAAAAATGAATGAAACGATTCGAAGACCCCAAAAGTCCTAAATCCTTAAGCAGCTTTGGCATATCTTAAGTAGTTTAAGATTCTAGGTAAGCAAAACCTATTGCTAGTAATCTCCAAATTACTTTTGGTTAATAAACTAATACCATAATTTATCCCATTGCCACAACATAATGCCATTGTTGTTTGAGTTGAAACCACAATCAACGTGCTCCTTTGGGACGCCTTACCACCTAAGTCAACTAAAATAGCACCTCGCTTTGGCGTAAACCTACTACCTTAGATCCTTAGATTTTTGTAAGTGCTTGATTTGGAAGGCAATTTTTAAACTCAATATTACTTTGGACCTAGTTGCGTCTATGTTGGTTCGATTATTTAGTGAACTTAATCTAATCGAGTCATACGAAACAACCTATTCATGCAAAGCATACATACATACATTCAAGCATAATATATATCAAAATGAATAAATAAATGGTGAACTAGTATGGCCCAAAACATCTTGTCTTGAAGCATCCAATCTTGTTAGCTTGGCATCGTCTTGAATCTTCGTTCAATTGCTAACTTAAAGTTCTAAACTTAGAAGTACTTGAAAATAATAAAATTACATCAAAATTTCCATGGTACGCAGACCATATTTAAAACTTTACATTCAAAGATAGAACGGTACGCATGCCGTGTTTAACTATCCTAAATGGCCATACTAGTCACTTGGAGTACCTGCATTACATAAAATATACATTCTATGCATTCATCCATTAGTATGCTAAAAGGAATGACCCATATAATTATGCAAGTATTTACGCGAATTAAAAATTCACGTTCACATAAACGCGTCCTAAAAGATTAATCAATTTCCAAATTATTAATCCTTAGACTTTATTCTAATTAAAATTTAATTTAATCAAAATAATGCGACCGACAAAAATAAATAAAATAAATATTTCATTTTAATTTCATTTAGTGGCTCCCACTCAAACCAATAATTATTCCTGATAATTAATTATAAAATATTAAATTAAACTCGCCGCCCGGCCCAAGCAAATAAAATATTGAATTAAATATCTCGTTAGCCCAAATTAATGCAAACATGTTAAGCCCAACGAAATAAACAATTTTCAAGGAAAAAAGTCCAAGTTCATGGTTGGGCTAGGCATGCGCCCCGCCCATTCCTCCCTTGTGTGGCCTACGAGGCACACGAGCAAGCTCGCACACCTCGCAGCCTGGCGCGTGCGCGTGCCTACAGCTCGTCGCTGCCCTGCGCGCTTCGTCGTGCTCGTCGCTGCACTGCGCGTCGCAGGCTTCGTGCCTTGCTTCGTCGCAGCACTCACAAGCCAAGGCGCTGCCTTGCTTGCCCTTTCCTCGCCCAGCGCGCGCGCGGCACACAGCTCGCTTGCTGCTGCCCGCGTCGCTACGGCTCGACACAGGCATGGCAGCCCACATGGCTCGTCGAGCCATACGTCTACCCTACCCTTGTGTTCGTGCCTTTGGTTCGTACCTACGGACCAACTTAATTAAAAAAAAAAATAATGTCATGAACTTTGCATTAATGTTATTTTTCATAAAAAGTTACGATTTTTATTTTCGAAAAACAACGATTTATACGATTTAATAAAATAACGACAATCCAATTTCGTAAAATATTAAATCAAGGATAACATTATTCAAATTTTAAGAACGAACAAATCAACCAAAAATTTGAACTTTTAAATAATAAAATCCAAAACATTAAATCGTTCTTTTAAATTTCAGATTTTAATAATTAGGTTTAAGTGCGATTAAAATTAACGAAACCATTCAAAATTTTAATCCAATAATTTTTAAAATTAGCCACTGACCCATGAAATTATATTCCCTTTCCCAATTAACCGAATTAATAGATCTAAATTTAAATTATTTAAAAAATCAATTAGGGATCTAATTTTTACGAATTGGGGAAAAGAAAATTTAGGGTTTATACTTATCGAAAAAATCTCATAGATCAATAATATAACCAGTGACATCGTGTCAAAATTTCAAGAAATTCCGAGTTGTTTAGGTTGACCTTTTAATTGAATTACTTTCCGACACTTTTAATTTTTATTAAAAAATTAACAAAAACGCCCAATAAACGACACTTCGTAGCCTGTTTTTGCAATTCCGTTCTCATGAGTTTATCTTAGAAAATCGTTTTCAATCAGATTAGGGTTTGAAAAATCGAAAAACCGAATCTTTTTGAAATCAGACCTTATTACGCAATTCATCCAATAATTCATAATAAATCCGAAAATTCAACAAAAATTCCCAAAATTTCGACAACAGCAAAAACAAATAAATCATGCTAAAATATGCTTTGAATACATAAGGCTCATGATACCACTGTAGTAGAATACAGTTAAACATAATAACATGTGCGGAAACGATCCCCAAAGCCAGGAAGCATGTATAAAGCACAGATTAAGCATACTTACGTTTGAAGCGTGTTTTCCTCAGTAATCTGTCAACGAACAGGAACTTAGAACTCCACTTGTCGTTCCACTACTTGGTTCACCGACACGATCAGATTCGTCTTGATAATCGTAGCTTAGACAATCGATCAAGAGTGTTTGCTTTTTGGGAAGAACTCAGTTTGGAGGCACAGAGAGAATTAGGGTTCTCTGAGTCTCTAGGGTTTGAGTGTAATTGAATTGTATTAGGAAAACTTGGGTGTGTAGGTTATTAGAATAACCTACTAACCGGCCAAGCAAATAAGGCCACGACCGGCCAGCAAGCCCACGCGACACACACACACGCGAGCACGCAGCTAGCTGGGCCATGGGCCGCGCGCTGCTGCTGCTCCGTTGTTGTCTTGGCCCGCGCGTGCACATGCAACCGTTTGGCTTTGGGTCATCGCTGATGTGCTTGCGTTGCTTGCGTACCAAGCTCCCAAGCGCCCATGGGCCTTGAATGCCTCGTGCATTCGGCTCGTGGGTTGCTCTTCGTATTCGCGACTTAATATCGTTCCGGATATTATTTATCGTTTCGTATACGACGAATCACCATCGTACGATACGATTTATTCCTTTCGCCTAGCTTATGAATATTCGCGATACGATATACGATTCCGATGCAAGGTCGTATAGTATAATACGTTTTCCAAAACTAATTCCCGAAAAGCTATTATATGAATTTCTGATTCATTTAATCCGATGATCTGTTACGTGCCATTGGTGTGACCTTGTAGGTTCAGTCAAGAGTAAGTTGTGAGCTTAATATTCATTAGAACTCACTGATCGGAAGCATTGCTCCAGCTAGCTGTTCCGATCACTTGATCTCACTGAATTAATTGTTCGCAATTAATATGAACCTTGGTATTAGACTTAATTCACCTTGGGTGAAGGACATATTTCCTTCAGAAATTGTATACATATACAAGGCTAGATTGGTAGCAAAAGGTTACAGGCAAGTTCACGGGGTTGACTACGATGAAACCTTTTCTCCAACCACTATGCTTAAGTCTATTCGAATAATCCTTGCGATTGTCGCGTTTCATAACTATGAAATATGGCAAATGGATGTCACAACTGCCTTCTTGAATGGTGTTCTCGAAGAGACTGTGTTTATGACCCAGCCGGAGGGTTTTATCGATCAAAAGAACCAAGGAAAGGTATGCAAGCTTAAGAAATCCATTTATGGATTGAAGCAGGCATCAAGGAATTGGAATAAACGATTTGATGAAGCAGTCAATAAGTTTGGCTTCATCAAGAATCAAGACGAATCTTGTGTATACAAGAAGGTCTGTGGGAGTAAAATTGCATTCCTAGTCTTGTATGTAGATGACATACTACTTATTGGGAACGATATTCCTATGTTGGAGTCTATAAAGACTTGGCTTGGAAAGTGTTTCTCAATGAAGGACTTAGGAGAGGCATAGTACATATTGGGCATCAAGATCTATAGGGATAGATCTAAAAAAATGATTGGACTAAGCTAAAGCACTTACATTGACAAAGTGCTAGCTAGGTTCAATATGATGGAAGCCAAGAGAGGCCATCTACCCATGGCACATGGCACATATCTAAGCAAGACTCAGTGTCCCAAGACATCTGATGAGCGTAGAAAGATTAGTGGAATTTCATACGCTTCGGCTATTGGATCCATCATGTATGCCATGATTTGTACAAGGCCAGATGTTTCGTTCGCACTCAGTGCAACGAGCAGGTACCAGTCAGAACCAGGTGAGGCGCATTGGACTGCTGCCAAGAATATCCTAAAGTACCTGAAAAGGACTAAGGATCAGTTTCTGGTCTATGGCGGTACAGATGAGTTGTTTGTTAGGTGCTATACGGACGTAAGCTTTCAAACCGACAGAGATGATTTCAGATCATAGTTTGGGTTTGTGTTCTGCCTTAATGGCGGAGCAGTAAGCTGGAAAAGTGCTAAGCAAAGCACTATTGCAGATTCTACAACTGAAGCCGAGTACATTGCTGCCTCAGAAGCAGCAAAGGAAGCTGTTTGGATTCGGAAGTTCATCGAAGAACTTGGGGTATTCCCCTCCATTAAAGGACCAATGGCTTTCTTTTGAGACAATAGCGGAGCCATTCCCCAGGCAAAGGAGCCTAAGAGCCACCAGAAGTCCAAGCACATACTGTGGCGATTTCATATACTTTGAGAAATCGTTGAAAGGAAAGAAATCGAGAATTGCAAGGTTGGAACTGACGGCAACGTCGTGGATCCATTCACTAAACCATTGCCACAAGCGAAGCACAACGCACATGTAGCAACCATGGGAATCAAGCATATTGGAGAATCACTTTGATTTTCTAAGTTTTGTTTTAGAACATCCGTTAGATTTGTGTTTAAAACCATTTCATATTTATGAAATTTCTTATTTCATATTTGAAATTTCTTATTTCTTATTTCATATTCATTTAATTTGGTTTAGTATTAAATGAAAAGTCCATGTGATTCAAAACATTGAAATGGGATGTCAAGATGGATTCTTCGACAAAGAAACACCCATAAGTGAACTTGAATATTGAAGGCACAAAGGATCCCTAATCTAGGACATTGAAAGGTGGACGACCAATGACTAATGAAGATTAGGTTGCAAGTAGATTTGTAGTTCGGTTTCTTGAACTAGATTGACTGGATGTCAAAATCTTTTGCATAGATACTTATTGGATCTTGTATCGGATTGACCATGAGAACACTTTAAGAGATTAAAGTCATGTCATAAATAGTTCTTATTAATGGTGATTAGAACCATTCCTCAGAACATGAGTAATTATGATTCCTCGTTTGAGAATTAGTTCGCTCTAATGCTAGCAAAACGTCGCACCGTAAAAGGAGGCTATAAAAGCAGTTATTGGGCGTACTATGAATCAAAGTTAGTGTTCATAGATTGCAAGAATGGATTTTCCTCCTATCTTTGATAGGATATGGTGTTGTTGTGTAACAAGGCCTCTCGGAGAGTTAGATACTGTGAATATGCATGGCCGTGCTCAGAAAGGTTAAGGCTTAACCTTCTGTAAAAGTTTAACAGTTGAGCTCAGTAATCCGAGAAACAATTCTGGACCTAATAAGGATGGCTTGGATCTTATCTTATGTTAAGGAAGTAACACTAAGCGACAAAGGAATGTGAATGCACACTTGTCTGAATGATAAGTGTAGGGATGTCAATGGGGCGGGGAGGATGCGGATGTATATACGTAGGTCCCTCCATTCCCATCCCCACCTAAAATTTTCATCCCCATCCCCGCCCCATCACCCATGACGGGTACAAAATTCATCCCCATCCCCGCCCCAACGAGTATAGACTAAAATCTATCACCGCCCCACCACCCAAATGGGTATCCATCCCCTTCTTATCCCCGCACCATACCCGCGCCAATATCCTCCTAATTTTTTCTCATTTAGCAAACATTTGTCGTATATATATACTGAGTAATGAAAGTTAACTTTAAGATAAAAAAAACCTTACGATGAAAGTAACATATATAATCGAAAAAATACCCGTCATAACAAAAAAAATCCAAACAAAAACTTAAAAATCTCACCTAAATTCATATTATATATCAGCTAGACATGCAAATAAATCCACACTCACCCTATCACCCATGGCGGGAATAAAGCGGGGCGAGTGGGGATGGGGCGGGGCGAATGAGGATTGGGCGGGGCGGGTGGGGATGGGGCGAGTTTAGCACAAAATCCACACCCCCCCAATCACCCATGGCGGGTACAATTTTTATACCCATCCCCGCCCCATCACCCGCCAAACCTACCTCCATCCCTGCCTACTTGGAGCGGATGCGGGGCTGGTCTCCCACAAAACCCGCCCCACTGACATCCCTAGGCAAGTGGGAGACTGAAGAAAATGTGTCCTTCACCCAAGGTGCATTAAGTCTAATACCAAGGTTCTGATTAATTACGAACAATTAATTCAGTGAGATCAAGTGATCGGAACAGCTAGCTGGAGCAATGCTTCCGATCAGTGAGTTCTAATCTATATTAGGCTCACAACTTACTCTTAACTGAACCTATAAGGTCACACCAATGACATGTAACAGATCACCGGACTAAATGAATTGGAAATTCATTTAATAGCTTTTCGGGAATTAGTTCGGAAAAACAAAATATACGATACGACCTTGCATCGGAATCGTATATCGTATTGCGAATAATCGTAAGCTGCGCGAAACAAATAATCGTATCGTACGACGATGATTCTTCATGTACGATACGATGAATAATAGCTGTAAGGCGTTCGTCGCGAATACGAGCCCCAACGGAGCTGCCGGCCCGTCAAGCCAAGCGCGCATGCGGGCAAGGCCCAACGAGCCAGCGAGCTCGCGCAGCGAGCAAGCCAACCTACATGGCTACGAGTGCGCGAATAAGGGCAGCAACAAGCAGCGAGCAAGCAAAGCGAGGCCCATGGCCCATCGCTGCTGCTCGGCTGCACCGTGGGCTTCGGCCTGCAGTGGGCTGCGTGCACTTGGGGCTTGCGGTGTGTGAGTGTGGCCGGTTAAGGCCTTGTGTCTTGTCCGGTTACACTAAATATAATATTAGGGTTATATTCCACACACACAATCAGTTTTTCCATAACCCTAAACCTAATTCTGAAATTACGTTGTTTCAGTTTTGCTCTCTACTCAAAACTGTTCTTCCCGAAATAGCAAACACTCTTGAATATTGTGTAAGCTACGATTATCCAGACGGATCTGAACGTGTCGGTGAACCAAATAGAGGAACGAAAATTGGAGTTCTTTGTTCGTGTTTGTTGATACTAAACTCGGGAAAACACGCTTCAAAAGTAAGTATGCTTAATCTGTGCTTTATACATGTTTCCTGGCTTTGGGGATGTTCCGCACATGTTATATGTTTAACTGTATTCCCCTACAGGCGTGGAGGTCGTGATGGAAGGTGCCCGACGAGCTTGGGACCAAGATATGGAAGGTAAGAACTTCCAGTGGTTCCAGGCTCAGATCTCAGGTAAGATGGTTCTCTTAGCAGGCCAACCCCTTGGGCTAGATCCCCCTGAGTTCCATTCTGATGGTGATGAGGAGTAACAAGATGTGAATTCCCCTACCAGGCAGGACGTCCGGGATGGAAGCTCAGCCGCTCCCTATCTTTAATTTTTGGTTGCGTTGGTTTTCTACGCCAGGAGCGCATGTATTAAAATTGGTGCCTCATGAGCACCCCTTATTGGGTTCTCTCCGCTGTGAGCGCTTGTAAGAATGTTGGTGCCTTCTAAGCACGCTTTGGTTGTTCCATTATCGTTCATGTTTTCATGGTGTGTTTGTCCATGATTTTTTTAATGAGTGACTGAAGTTGTTTTCTTTAACGGGCCATCCGGGGGCTCTTTAGATTGGGCGTTTTTACTCGAGTTAGCCTGAGTAAGGCCTATTAGGCCAAATTTGGTTGGTGAACCCTGTGTTTTAGGTGATCAGTCTAATAGGAGCGCTAATCTAGGCCACTTCTCGGGCCGTCAACCAATTAGTCTTTCCTAACCCCAGTCAGTGGATAGGAGTCAAGATTTATTAACGTCCTCAGTGAGTAGGAGCCAATATTTATTGACAACTCTTTATAAGTCAGTTATTAGTAAATTTTTAGAACTCAGATTGATGATAGGGGAAGGAATATAAATATGTCCCTCCTCATTCTTGGATCGAATGTAAATATTCAAGTTTATTTTAAATATTTGGCCGTTGGGTTTGGTTCTTAGAAACATTGGCCGTTTTGTTGGCACTTTAAAAATATTGGCCTTTAAGTTGGCTCTTACGTATATTGGACGTTTAGTTGGCGCTTTCATAGTAGTCTATTGGAGATGGATTTAAGCCACTTTATTCAGTCTTTACAGTAGTGCCTTCAACGAGGTCTATGGGGTTCTCTTCTTCATGCTTCCTTTCACTCCTGCATCAACTTGCTCCTTTTTTCATGCTGCCGGGTTGAGGGAAGTTAGATAACAGTCTCGTGCCTGTTGCTGATCACCGTGAATGGTCCATATCTTTCCGTCATCACATACATAGTTCAAAAGCATCAGGTGGGTGACCACCACAACCTTGATTTTTACAAGGTTAAGCGTCCCTAGATGACGTTGTATGCCGTAAGATCCTTGACAATCAGGAAATTCACATTCTTTTTTCTACCATCATTGCGTCCTCTTATCCTCACAGATAATGATATGACGCCTACGGGGTGTATGCCGCTTCCTTCGTAACCAATGATGGGATAATGGATCTTTTCAATGGTTTTTGGATCATGGGCCAGGCAGCTCAAACATTCCACACTCATGATGTCGGACGAGCTTCCGGTGTCGACAAATATGCGCCTTACTAGTGGGTCATCATGTGAGGTAGCTATTCGTCCACCATGGGACTCGCAAATTTCGATTCTCGGGAAAGTGTCCATTGGTAATTTCCCCGACATCATTACATGTTCCAACCTCCTGGTGTTGTCCCTTTGTCCCCTCATGGTGGGTCCTCCAGAGGCAGGGCCTCCTGATATGACGGTCACGAATCCCCCATCAGTTTGATTTCCCTCTCCAACTGAGGTGGGTGACTTGTTCTTTTTGTAGTGTCTTTTTCCAGAGCCATGAGTGTTCTTCTGTAAGTAATTTTTCAGATGACCCTTGGCCGCCAAGGCGTCTAAGGCTCTTTTCAGGCTCCTACAATCCTTGGTTTCATGACCTATGTCTTCATGGAATTGGTAGTATAACTTTGGGTCTCTACTTTCAGTGGGAGACTTCATTGGCAATGGTCGCTCTAAGTCAAACATGGTCCCCACATCCACAAGGATTGTACGAAGGTTTGTATTGTATTCGAAGAACTCTTTCTCTTGTGGGCATCCTTTCTTTTGCCCTGCAGATGTGGGGTCCTGCTCCTTCGATATTTACCGAGTGCCATTGATTCTTGTGGTCTTTCAGTCCGTCTTTTCTTTCTTCCCAGAGGATTCCTCCACTTCTCCTACCTTGCCGTCTTTGGATACATATTTCAGTTGGATGCACTAGTAGAAAAAACCCTTGTTGCAGCGTACATGTATTAATACGCTTCAACAACCAGTCGGTCAACGCGGATCAATCCCTTTAAAGGGTTGTTGCAGCGTACAATTTAATTGTTCCCTGCAAAAAAGTTTGTTGCAGCGTACATTTTAAAAACCCCCTGCAATAGCCCGTTTTTGTTTCAGTGTACATTTTAAAAGCCCCCTGCAATAGCCCGGGTAAAAAATTGTTCCCTAACTAATGCAGAACAAATAAGCCGCATCTCAAAATTTCAGTTCTCGCGCTCAACTCCCTTCTTCTTCCCTTACCTTTCCCTACGTCGTCCCCTCAAAAAAAAACCTAAGCCGCATCTCAAAATATCAGTTCTCGTTCCTCGCGTCCTGTTCTCCGTCAACCTCCTCGTCGCGGCTAGTAATCTTCGTTGTCCCCTCTTTTAGGTTTGTTCAATTCGTTTATCTGATTTTCGTTTTAAGAATTAGGGTTTGTTCAATTCGTTTTTAGGGTTCTGTGCTTTTGTTCATTTCGTTTTTAGGGTTTGTTCAATTCGTTTTTAGGGTTTGTTCAATTCGTTTTAGGGTTGTTCTTGAAGATGGATATGCTGAAGACATCAGATGCTCCTTACTAGCTGCATTATTCGGATTATAATAACAAGACTAATGCAGCTGGTGAGAAGCGGACATTAGAGGTGGATGCTGTGTTTGGAGCTGATGGGGCCAATTCCCAGGTTGCTAAGTCTATTTCTGCTAGGGATTATGAGTATGCTATTGCCTTTCAGGTTAGTAGATTTAATATGGGGATGATAAGTCATGTATTCTTTTATTCTTTCAATTTTAGATACTATGAATTGGAAGGTAAACTATGCTTCTTTTATTTACTCTCACTGCTTTACTCTTTCAATTTCAGAAACTATTTTTTTGTGGTCTGTTTCTCGTTTTTGTGTTCTTTTGCGGGGTTTGCCAATCAGGTGATTATTCTACTGAATTGAGTTTATTGTAGTGTATTATTTTACTAAATTTATTAGTAATACTCTTTGTATGCCATCTCATGTGACCCTGATTCTGGTGTTATTGTTCTGCAACATTGATTATAGGGTCTTACTTGAATGTTAGTTCACCTTTAAATTTTTTGATTGAGCATATAAGAAAATTTGAATGATACTGGGTGGTATTCCATTGGATATATTCCTGATATTCATTCCCTGTGCTTGTTTGATATGGTGTTTCATAATTTGGGAATAAACAATTAAGATGCTTCGGAGATATTATTTGTTGTTGTATTTGAGTGTCACAATATTTTTTATGCTCTTCGTTGACTAACGTAGTGAGTTGTGTACTTATCAAGTCTTTTTTTTTGTTTTTTTGTATGTATTATTTGGATGTAAATGCTTTTGTTATGAATTGTATTTTTCCTGTTGGGCCAAGTCTGTTTGTGGATTCTTATGTTGTAAAGTATTGACCTCGTCATCTTTTTTGTGGGACCTGAGGCATCGAATGTTATCTCTTAAAACTTAAAAGAAGTATAAGGTCAGTGGTCTTGCACCCTACAAATAATAGAAAGTCATTACACTTGCGCAATTAATTATATCAGACCGTTATATACAAGATTTCATTTTTTACATAGTACACTCATGTCATATGGGGGGGCGGGGGGCACTATGATTGTTTAGAATGTTTCTGATTTGTGATTAATGGTAGGTATGCCTCTGAATCTGTGCTAATAGAGTATGGAGATGGTTTTGTATACTCTTCTTGTCTTCTTGACGCTGAGTTATGTTTGGTCCTAAAGCTTCTTTGTTCTTGAAATATTTCTACTCATAGAATACGCGAGTAGCTTCTTTAAAACAAAACTTCTTTGGTGGAAAATACTGCACAGGATCGAGAACCATGTTTATTTGTCCATGATACAAAAATATGAAGCATGCACCCTTTTCTTAATGAACACAACTTGTGTTCTTTGCATATCTCTGAAAGATATCATAAGGTGTTTAAATATGTACCCCCTTGCTATTGGCTCAGTCGTTGAACCATTCAGACTAACAATACCCTTTATTTAAGGTGTGCAAAGATGGTTGTTTGGATCTGTACCCCCAGTTGTTGGCTCGTGTACTTGTTAATTGTTCCATGTTTTTATTAGCTTAATTTGTCTTGTTTGCATTTAGGCCTAAGTTGTTTTAGTTGCCTTTCTCTTTAAATAAGTTATAGCACTTTGTTCTACAAGCTAGTTTACAGTTAATTAGTTCTTTCTCATATATGTTAGATCATTAGGTAACTTGAATTTAATCTTTTTTATATAATTTGTTTTAGCACTATGACTTTTAGTTTAGTTATTGATTCATGCTAGTAGTAGTTTGATATAATTGGAATAGTTGCTGCCGTACCCTTATAGTAGTAGATTAGGAGGTCAGTTTTAATGTTGTTTTAGTGTTTAGTGTTTAGTTGTAGTAGTCATCTCATCTTTAGAGGTTATTATCTAAAAAGGGTCTGCATAATTTGAAATTTGCCTAAGTATCTGATGGAGTGTGCATTGCACAAAAGTCGGGCCATGGAGTCTCCAAATTTTTGTCGAGTTAGTCTGTCCTTTTCTACCAACTTTGGACTTGGAATGTTTTGAAAGAATAATGAATTATGTACACAACCCCATCAACCTTCATGTCCTTCACTGAAATAAATAAAAGCTTAAACGTAAAGGGATGACAATTAAGAACAGGTCATCCATTGATGGCCTAAATTCTAGCAACCTAGAGCTTATGGATCTAATTAATGGATAATAGTGATAGTTGGTTTGACTCCACCACATCCATAACATCATCGAGAAATCAGCTGGCTCCAAAACAACATAAAAACAACCTAGTATAAGAGATAATCCACTTACAGGGAAAGAACATTGAAAAAAAAACCTAGGAATGATAAATTTCAGAAAGACTGTATATGAAACTTTCTGTTGTCAACTTGTCTTCTCCCCTTCCCATTTAGAGTACCAAGTGCAATTGAAGTAACTGATACTTTCTAAGCTCTAACCTGCTAACAAAGCAGCCTTCTCCTGGAAAAAAAACAAGTTAATAGACAACACCTAAATTAGTTCAAAGCCAATAAAACCTCGGGTCATGTTATCTCTCCTCAGAGCTGGTCTAATTTATTAGGCCATTATCCTGAGATAAACCCATTTAAAGCTAATAAAACCCTTTAAACAAGAGTCAAAGTGTACTGCCATTATATACAACACCCATGAACAAACTAGGAGCATAAAGGCAAGGGGGGCATGCTGTCACAAATCACAAATAATAAAGCTGTAAATTATTCTCGGACTTGTTAGTAGTAAACCTTAGCCTACATTAGAACTAATGAGAGGAGGTTGGTGAAACTTTTGGATGCTATTAAAAGGGAAATCCATAGTTTAGTCAAACGAGGTTTAAATGTGCATAACATGACCAAAGTATGTGATAATGAGTATTGGAAACCTAATACTAAATATATCAAACATATTAAGGGTTTAAAATACCTATTTTTGTAATTAGTTGAGAGTTGGGAGCCAAAACGACCATTTAAGTCAAAATATGACATATAACGATCAAACGGGCATTAAATGTGCATAACTTGACCAAAGTAGATAAAAATGAGTATTGGCAACGTAATATTAAATATGTAAAGGGTATTGGCAACCTAAACATGTAAAGGGTTTAGAATACCTATTTTGGTCCACAACTTAAGAGTTGGGAGCGAAAACGGCTATTTTAGTCAAAATATGACAATATAACGATCAAACGAGACTAAAATAACATTTTCGTTACCAACATTGAACTAAAGAACCTAAGGACTCATTTCAAACTTATTACATCATTAATAGACTTAGTTTTAAGTTTTCAATATTCATTCAAATCTATTTATGCACATTTAAGGCTCATTGGGTCGTTATAGGTCATATATAGGCTAAAATGACATTTTCGCTCCCAACTTTGAACTAACGAACCTAAAAACTCATTTCAAACTTAATACATGATTCATATGATTAGTTTTAACTTTCCAAGACTCAATCCGATCTATTTATGCACATTTGAGACTGGTTTGGCAATTATAGTTCATATTTAGGCTAAAATGACATTTTTGCTCCCAACTTTGAACTAACGAACCTAAAAACACATTTCAAAGTTACTACATGATTCATATGATTAGTTTTAACTTTCCAAGACTCAATCCAATCTATTTATGCACATTTGAGACTTGTTTGGCCGTAATAGGTCATATTTATGAAGGAAATAATGCCCTTGGTCCAAGTATGCATTTAATGTTAAGTCTAATAAATGCGGTTCAGTATTAATTAACAATTCAAGTTAATAATTCAGTGAGATCAAGTGAGCTGAATGCCTAGCTAGAGGCCGCTTCAGTTCAAGTGGAATTAATGATATTAATCCACAGCTTACTCTTGAGTGAACTCGTAGGGTCACACAAATAGTACGTCAACGGATCAAGTATTTAATGGCATTAAATACTCCATCTATGGATATTCGGAATCGACGGATCTTGGTTTCAGTGGGAGCTAAGATAGTCAAAGGCAAGTAAATGAATACTCCGGAAACGATGATATTGCCGGAAACGGAAATATGGATCGTATCTGAAATATAAATATTATTTAAGTCGTAGATGTTGTCGGAAACGGAAACATGGTACCACTAGTGGAAAAAACCCCTATTGTAGCCCCCTTGTTGAGGGGGCATACAAAAGCGCGCCTCAATAACCACTTAGTCAACGCGGGTCAAACATTTTACTAACAGGTTGAAGGGGGCTTTTCGGGTGTTCGCTTCAATAGAGGTTGTTGAAGGGGGCTTTTAATTGCCCCCCTCAATAGACACTAGCTAAAATGGCGGGCTTATGTTTGTTTGCTTCAACAGGGTTCACAACATTTAAAACTTCTCAACGCCAAACCTTCTCACCCTAAACGTACCTTCTATTCCAACGCAACGCATCTGAACTCTGAAGGCAATCGAGTTTCGCAGCTCTCCTCACCGCGCGGCTCCACCACCACCATCACCACCACCACCTTCCTCACCGCGCGGCTCCACCACCACCATCTGAAGGCGAGTTGCCCACGACCGTCGTGTTTCCTACCTCCGCGCGATTCTGTTTCACACAATCTGTCAAGGTTAGTTTCTATTCGATTCAGTTTCTAAGACCATGAATTCCAGTATTTACTGCTTGAGTGCGACCTACAAATTGGGGTTTTGGCCGAGTCTAATGGAATGAAGTTGAAGATGAAATGATGATGAGTATTGGGTTGATGAGTATGGAGATTATTTTGTTTTTGATGAGTATTCCAGTATTTCAGTATTGGGTTGATGAGTATGAAGTTGAAGATGAAATGATGATGAGTATTCCAGTATTTCAGTTTCTATGTTGTTTTTTCAATCTTCTTTTTGTAGATTTGGGTTGATACGTTGTTCCAATTTCTTTGCTTAGCAGGCCAGAATTTCTGAGCCTGCTTAATCAATCTGAAGATGAATTCGGGTTTTGTCATGAAATGGGTCTTATTATCCCTTGTGATCAACATGTTTTTGAGTCTCTCACTTCTATGCTTAATATTAAATAATTAGTCTTTGTAGAGGTTAGTTAATTGAGTTTCTTATTCTGACTGAGTTTAATTAGGAACCCATATGGAGATTATTTTTGTTTTTCATGGGTTTATGAATAGATTTGTATATTTGGCTGAAAAAATCAACTTGTAATTCTTTTTCTCACGGTGGCTGGCGCTTGGGGTATGTTGCCCTGTGACAGAAAGTTATTTTAATGATATATTATGATACACAACATATAGTTCCCTTAATTGCAAAGTTCAGCTAATTATACCAGAGAACAGGGAATATGACATGTTTCATTAAATGTACAAATCCCTTAATGTTTGAGTTGATTCATGTACATCATATGTTTCCCTTGATTTCTGTTTTGTTTATAAGGATAAGCTACCAACATAGAACAGAATGATTGATCAAATCAATGAGATTCGAGTACCCTGTTGTTACCTTTCATGTTGTTATCAAACCGATTATGACGTGATTCCACGACTGTTATAGTGACTATACACAGAGCTGATTAACCTACCAAAGCAAACCATGTTGCCCTAAAAGCAAATCTAGATTAACAGACCCACTTGAAGATTACTGAGCACGCCCAAGGTTAAATAAATCTGTCTCAAATCCGATGAATATCATGTCTCTTATCCTGATGATTGTTTTGAGACATACAACTGTACAAGATGAATTGGAAAATATTTTTTGCACCTCAAAGTTAGACATCTGACGGTATTAATAGTATTTTTAATTATCCCCTTTCAATGTTTCATAATAGGATTTTAAAGTTAACCACTAATTAATACAAAGTTTGACAGTTTCCCTTCAATTAGTTGAGAGCTTAATGAGTTGATTAGCAGAGAATTTAGGCTAATGTTCTAATATTGGATGAATTTACAAAATAGGGTTTGATATTTGTGGTTTTTCTAGTTCAATTGTTAGTTTATAATTGATTCTTTTTTGTTTTGTTCTGGCCGGGGCTGGGGATGGGGTGGATGCGGTCTTTTTTTATTACTGCTTTTTTTGTATGATGAGATGATGGTACTCAATATGATAATAATGCTAAAGTTGGGCAAAAATCTATCTTTATGTTTTATATTACAGTAAATAAACAAAGTTTTTGAGTTAAAAATGAAAAAAAAAGATGGATTATTCTGCTCAATATGGGTGAAATCCATCTTTATGCATAACATCTGGAACAATCCAGTAAAAGAAATAATCACATATATGTTTGAATATAGAAAGTCAAATCCTGTATTAAATTTGTCTTGGGTTAATTATTTCGTAACTAATTTAAAACCTAAACATGAGCATCGCTGGGATCTATTGATTGAGTTCTGGAGGATGGTTTTTACAGATATTTTATCTTTGGATAAGATTGCATCATTAGAGAACAAAGATCTTATGCCAAGCTAGTTTATACTTAAATCGATTTTAGTTTATTCCTGTGAAATCTTATGTGAAGCTAATAAATGTTAATGTTGACACATATTCCTGTTTTGTTTGGTTTTATAAATTGAGATGAGATCTTACCATTTTTCTGATGTATAGTTCTTGTGTCAAAATTAAGAATTTGTGGCTTGATTTATCTAATTCTGTGTAAAACCTTGTGTTATTAGAAATGAGTCGTCGTTGGATGTACGGTGACCATACTACGGTGGAATACTTGAGTGGGGTTGAGGAGTTCCTTAGATGTGCTTTAGCACACCAACGGAATACGAAAGCCGCAAAGATCTATTGTCCTTGCCGTGATTGTAACAATGTAAGGCGGTTAGCTGATATTGATGAAATTGAGGATCATTTATTTCGTCGTGGGTTTAAGCAAGATTACCATGTCTGGTTTTGGCATGGTGAGAAAATACTTGATCGTCCAAGTTCTAGTGTGAATGAATTTGATGTTCTGGCAGAGAGTGATGAGAGTGATGAGAGTGATTCTGATATTTCTGAGAATAATGAGATGGATGATGATGAGCAAGAAGATAATGAAATAAATGAAATGATGGATGCAGTGAAAGATCACTTGAATGAACGACCTCACATACTCGAGCAGGTATTAAAGGTTGCTGAGACGCCTTTGTACCCTGGGTGTACAAAATTCAAATTGTTAGAATGTGTGGCATCACTTTCCAACTTGAAAGCGGAGAGTGGTTGGACCGAAGAAAGTTTCACGAAATTATTGAAACGACTAGGTCTTTGGTTTCCCGATGGCAATGACATTCCCACCTCTGCCTATTATGCCAACAAATTGACGAATCCCTTAGGCTTAGAGGCCGTCAAGATAGATGCTTGCCCAAATGATTGTATTCTTTACAGAAAAGAGTATGTAAATTTGGATAAGTGTCCAACGTGTTCTATGTCGCGTTACAAGCATAAAGGGGCCAATTCAGCTAAGAGGGGACCGCCCGCCAAGGTATTGTGGTATCTTCCGATCATACCTAGGTTTGAGCGCTTGTTCTCCGTAAAGAAGAATGCTAAGTATCTGAGGTGGCATGCGGAAGGGAGGAAAAAGATGAATTCCTTAGACATCCGGCTGATTCTCCTCAATGGAGAACTATTGATAAGAAGTATCCTGAATTTGGCAAGGAGGTTAGAAATCTGAGACTTGCTCTATGTACAGATGGGATGAATCCATACGGCTCTCTGAGTAGTCAGCATAGCACTTGGCCGGTTCTTCTTGCAATTTACAATCTTCCTCCATGGTTGTGTATGAAACGCAAGTATATCATGTTGTCACTCCTCATCTCAGGGCCTAAGCAGCCAGGACATGATATAGATGTGTATCTCGCTCCACTCATAGATGATTTGAAATTGTTGTGGAATGAAGGTGTTCCAATGTTCGATGCTCACACCAACTCAAACTTTACATTGCGGGCAATGGTTTTCTGTACCATAAATGATTTTCCGGCCTATGGAAACTTGTCTGGGTACAAAACCAAAGGAGAACAAGCATGCCCTATATGTGAAGAGGACATGAAGCCCACACGGTTGGATCATTTCAAGAAAAATATCTACCCAGATTTCAGGAAGCACCTTAGTCGATATCATCCTTATCGTAAGAAGAAGAAGGAATTCAATGGGTTCACCGAGGAAGGAGTAGCTCGTACACCTTTGACAGGATCACAAGTTTATGAACGTATCAAAAATGTTGAAACCAAATACGGTAAGTGCTTCAAGTCCAAGTCTAAAAAGGGTGTTTTATGGAAGAAAGTGTCTCCATTATGGGATCTTCCCTACTGGAAAGATTTGTCGGTTAGGCATTGTCTCGATGTAATGCACATTGAGAAAAATGTGTGCGATGCTATCATCGGGACTTTGCTAAACATACCAGGAAAGACCAAGGACAATGAGAATGTGCGGAAAGATATGAAAAAGAAGAATATTCGACCAGATTTGTGGCCTGTTAAAAAAAAGGATGGTACAAAGACCTTTCTGCCTCCAGCGTGTTACACAATGTCGAGAAAGGAGAAGAAGAAGTTTTGTGAGTGCTTACATGGCATTAAGGTTCCCTCGGGATATTCGTCGAATGTTAAGCGCCTAGTGTCTCTCTCGGACCTTAGGTTGATTGGTATGAAGTCTCATGATTGTCATGCACTGATTAATGTATTTTTGCCAATTGCACTTCGTGGGATATTGCCGAAACACGTGAGACATGTTATAACAAAACTTTGTTTGTTTTTCAATTCCATATGTGCTAAGGTGATTGATCCGGAGACTTTGGATGCTTTGCACAATGATGTTGTTGAAACTCTATGTCGATTTGAAATGTATTTTCCGCCTTCTTTCTTTGATATAATGGTGCATTTGATTGTCCATTTAGTTCGCGAAGTCAAGTTATGTGGTCCGGTGTTCTTAAGATGGATGTATCCTTTTGAGAGATTTTTTAAGACTTTAAAGGACAAAGCAAGGAATCCGGCTAATCCAGAGGGTAGTATCATTCGGGGAGTCCTTAAAGAAGAGATTTCTGGATATCTAGCTGAGTTTTTGTCAAGCCTTGAACCAATAGGACTTCCAAAATCTCGACATGTTGGTAGGCTCGCAGGGGAGGGAGTAATTGGTAAAAATGTGATATCTCCTCCATCGGAGAGGAAGAAGAAGCCACATCTTTGTGTGTTGCAGCATCTTACAGAGGTTCATCCTTATTTAGAAAAGCATCTGCTTGAATTGCAACATTGTAATCCTAAGTTGAAGGAAAGAGCGTTGATGCGGGAACATAATCGCACATTTGTTGAATGGTTTAAGAAGGAAGTTGGAAAGAAACAAGACCATGATGTTTCTGATACGATCAAGTGGTTATCTCGAGGTCCTCGACTATGTGTTCGATCTTTTGAAGGATATGATATCAATGGGTTCACATTCTACACTAGAAGGCAAGATGAAAAGAGTGTAGTGCAAAATAGTGGAGTAAAGGTTGTTGCATCATCTAGGGTCTATGCAAGCGCTAAGGATAAAAGGCCGGTTGATTCAACACAATCATATTATGGTGTTATCGAAGAAATATGGGAGCTTGATTATACCCATTTTGTGATCCCTGTTTTTCGGTGTCAGTGGGCTAACAACCAAAATGGTGTGAAGCAAGATGAAATTTTCCCGGGTTTAACCTTGGTGAACTTTGATCGACTAAGTGACAGTGACGAGCCATTCATTCTAGCATCACTAGCTAAGCAAGTTTTTTATGTGGTTGACAATATTGATCCTAGATGGCGTGTTGTTGCCCAAGGAAAAAGACATATTTTGGGTATTGATGATGTTGTAGATGAAGATGAGTATGATGAGTATGATGACACACCTCCGTTACCAATGGTTGTTCAACCATTGCCAGAAGAGGAGGATGCAAATAATACTAATCATATGCGTACAGATCATACGGAAGGAATATGGGTTACGAATCGTAATTGAAACATACATGTGTAAGTTCGGGCTTCACTTCTGATGCATTGTTGAAGTTTTTGACTTTGTTCTTTCTATTCATATCTGAAAGCCTGTGCGCCTTGGAATTTTTGTTATCTTGACTACTTAAATTTGAATAGTGAAGGATACTTGTGGATATTAATTCATATTTTTTTTCTAAAAATTCAACCCCAATCAATTGTCACTTGTATTGTGAAGAGGAATTGCAGTGATAGTCTCCTACTTTATCCCTCCTATTTAAGTTACTGAGAGTCTGATACTTCTAATAACTTGACTAACTTTATCTGGTTTTTTCACACAGGTGTAAACTTGGTGAATGTCGTATCCTCTTATGTGAGCCAGGTTCCAAGCACAGGTTGCAGAAATTGCAGTTGAATTTTCCTAGGTTAGTTTTCAGTACATTTTGTCTAATAATATCAATTACCTGTTCTTGTTTGCATGGCTTTGTGATTGGTAACTTAGTTTCTGATGTTTGCTTTCTGGTGGTTGATGATGGATAAGTACATAAAAACCGTTTTGAAGATGACTTTGTTTACAATTCCCAATTGGAAACATCTTGTCACTCTTTGTAGGTAAAGAAGAGTGAAAATCGTGTGTTGTATCAGCTGTATTAAGCTATAATAAGCTTCTTTGACCTGGAGGAGGGATGTTCTTTCTAGACAAAAAGCATTGTAAAACTCGTTGGTTGTATATTTGAAGTTTCTCAAAGTGTGTGTTTGAATTTTATATTCATGAAGTTTCATAGTTTCTGATATGGAATAGCAGCTCTTACGAGAAGCAGACAGTAATTTGATACTTTGCTTACAGTATGGTGTAATTTACATGTTTGAAGGTGAAGATTTGAACTCCAGAATCATCAAATTAGACCAGGAATAGAAATCTGAGTGATGTCTAGAAACTGTCCTGTTCCTGAAGTATCAAAACTTACAAAATTTGTAACTTGTGTCATCCATAACCAGAAAAGCAGCATGAAGCTGTAAAATGTCAGAAAAACAATACACCCTGAATCTGAACTTATGAATAACATTTTTTTCATCCATAACTAGAAGGCTAGAAGCTGTTAAATCTCTGGAAAGCAATTCAAAAGCTGTTGCAAACCGTTTTCTGTGTAGATTATTATCATAGCGAATTGTGTAAAATTGCTGTTATGCTGTTTCGGCTGTATCCCTAGACCTGGTTATATATAAAAAATTAAAGAGGCTGATCAGTTCTTTCCAATGCAACTGAAATTCATCAAAATAAACAGAGATTCTTTGGCCAATTGCACTAATCAACTCAGTGAAGTACTGTTTTAGCTTCTCAGTGCACTGATCAGTTCTGTTCTGTGCACTGATCTGCACTGCCCAGATCAGAACTGTGCAGATCAGTGGACAAAACTGATCAGAACTGTGCAGTTCTGTGCACTGATCTGCACAGCTCAGATCAGAACTGTGCAGATCAGTGCACAAAACTGGTCAGTTCTGATCAGTTCTGTGCATTGATCTGCACAGTTCTGATCTGAACTATGCAGATCAGTGCGCAGAACTGGTCAGTTCTGATCAGTTCTGTGCACTGATCTGCACAACTCAGATCAGTTCTGTGCATATAGTGCACAGTTCTGTTTTATTATAACTGAAAACCGAGTATTGCTCTCTTTTCTAAGTATTGCTCTCTTTTCTAAGTATTGCTCCCTTTACTAAGTATTGCTCTCTTTTCTTTGTTGCAGGACCGTAGCTACCATGGATGATCATCGTGATAATGAAATACAGGGAATTGATGGAGCTAGTCATCCTACGGGGGAATCACAAGATACCAACACTAGTAAAAAGACCAAATTCCGTGGTCCGTCAAAAGGAGTTCAAGCCAAAAAGCCCATGTATCTTCAGTATAATCAATATGGAATCCTCGATGGAGAATGGTCAAGAGAATACGGGAAGCAAGTTGGGTCTTGTGCTGCTAGAATTAACATTAATGTGAAAGAATATTCAACGTTAGATGAACACACAAAGAAGGGGTTTTGGGAGGAGACCAAGGTAAACATTGAATAAAAACTTGATTTGTATTCTCCTAGCTTATCTAATTTGTGTAGCATACGTTTCTAACAATCTCTTATCCATAAAATTAACAGCTTATGTTCCACATTATTGATGATCCGGCTAAAAGGAGAGAAAAATATTTTCATATGTGTGTGGCGAAACGCTTTGGAGCTTTCAAGTCCAGGTTAACGCGGCGTTGGATAACTAAGAAAGAAAAAATGCCGAAACATCAGACAGACGACATGCCTTGGGACATCTACAATCAAATCACAGAGGATGATTGGAAAACATTTGTGATGGAACGAAACAAGCCGGAGATGTTGGTAATAATGAATTTACTTTGCTAGATATTTTTTTATATAATTATATGATTAGTTTATTGTTGCCATCTTTAATTGTTCGACATGTTATTTATGTGTTTTTTGACAGGTTCGTAGAGAAAAAGCAAGTAAAAGTGCATTACAAAACAAGCACCCACATCGCACAGGCCAAAAGGGTTATGTTAGAAAGAGACCAGAGTGGATAAATGATGGGCGACTACCGCCAGAGGCAGCTTTAACCCTCTCAAGTGGCTCCTCCTCAGTGACCTCATCACTCACCACAGCGTCAGATAGATTTAAGAAGTTTAGATCAGTACAGTGGATCTTGGCTCATCAAGTTAAAAACAAAGAGGGAAAGTGGGAAGTTGACCCGAATGATAAGGAAGCCGTAAATATTGCTAAGATGGCTGTAAGTGCATATGAAATTTTACGTTCTATATCCTTTTCTTTGCTTCTCCTTTTCATCATGTACACCATCTAATTTTTACTTTCCTAATTCTTATAGTTGGAGTATATAGAAGAAGAGGGAAAAGGAAATATTTCTTTCACCCCGGGAGAAGATGCCCTCACCAAGGCTATGGGAAAAAAGGATCACCGTGGGCGTGTCAAGGCAACAGGTGGAGTCAATGTCGGTTACAAAGTTGCTTTCGGTCCAATAGACCGAAGTAGTAGATGTGGCCATAGTGAACCATCACCGGAGGCAGTCGAATCAATCAGAGCTTCAGTGAGAAGGGAGTTTGAAGATCAATTAGATAGAAAGGTGGCGGAGGCCCTCCAAAAGCAACTAGCCACATTGAAAGCAACCGGTCAACTAAACACCCTCCCTACCCCCGCACTTGATTCTGCTCTTGTAAGTGATGAGTTTGATGTTAACCGTGCACTCGAAACCGCTCGTCCGAATTCATCGCAGCAACCACGCGAGCTGAAGGTATATATTATCTATAGTGCATACACTCAAAACACCCCTAGCTAGGTTTTTTTATTGTAATTTGTAGTGATTTATGAAATTTTGTAAATTTATTTGCGAAGGCCATAACTCCATGTCGTCTTGCCCTTGAGGATAAAGTTTTGGGTAATAAAGTGATAGTGGCAGATGGTATGGCATACCCATTGGATGGTTCGTTGCACCAACACTTTAGATCGATGAAGCCTAGTCATTATAAGGTCCAAGTTGATTGTATTTACGACGGACATGATGATGACACTCTTCCGGTACCTACTGGAGATGGATTCAATAACTTAGGCAGGGCTCTTGCTAGTTTTGTGCAATGGCCAATTCACTTGGTGATTTTCGAAGAAGACGAGGTATAAATTTTTTATTATTAATTTTCATTCATTGCGTTATGCATCTTTTTATTTATTATTGCTATTTGCCTACCTCTGTTTAGAATTAGATTCAGAGCCTTGAACTCCTTTGGTTTCTACCTCTGTTTAGGAGTACTCTACTCCACGCCCAACAAAGAAGTCCAGGAGTCAGATTTTTGAAGAGGTGGTTGGTAGCTCCAAAGAGAAGAAAAACGAATTAATTGTCAAAGAGAAGACAACAGAATTAGTTGTCAAAGATAAGACAACAGAATTAGTTGTCAAAGATAAGACAACAGAATTAATTGTCAAAGAGAAGGCAACACTTGATTTAGGGTCCAAAGAGAAGACAACACTGAAGTTAACGGCCAAGGTAAACCATATGCTTCCCACTCCCCTGTGCTTCAACACTGAAATCAAAACTGAACTTTTCATGCTAGCTTAACATTATTGTTACAGGAAAATTCATGCTCAAATAAGTTGGAGTCGAAATCGAAGTCGAAGAACTCTAAGAAATCCAAAGAGATGGTAGGTAGTTGTGATCGTAAAACTGAAGAATCAGCCGCCAAAAATAAGAAGCAAAATTTGGCAGACGACACAATTCAAGGTCTTGGCCCATCATGCAATTATTTGAAGTTTATCATCAATACGGCGCCCGGTGATGTATATAAAAATACTTCAATCCCATTGCCCGCTTCGGTTTGGCATTATGACGAAGATCGACAAACTTATGTATATGAGGTTGACTTTGAAGAGTTCCTTAGAGGGGCGTGCCTCAACATTTCAGTGATCCAAGTCTATATGATGTAAACTTTTCCATCGATATTTTTGTTTTTGGTTTTGTCAACTATAATAGTTTTTGAAATTTTTGCATTATACATTTACTTTGTAGGTGTTTATTCCACGAGCACACCTTTGCATTTGACAACTCTCATATTGGGTTTGTTTGTCCCGAGGCAATGTCAAGCTCTAGAATCAAGGCCAACCCTCATGCTGCATCAATGTATTTGAAAGTAGTTTTCAATGCTGAAATTGAAAAGGAGAAGAAGGGTGATCCTAACATTACCAAGTGGTTTTTGATCCCATACCATCAAGAGTAAGTGTTAGAGATTGATCGATATTTGGTAAATAGCTATGTTATTTTTATTTTCATGCGTAAGGTTGCAATAACATTTATATATAATGCAAAAATCATTGGATTTTGTACGTGTTAGACCTACGTAGAGGTTATGCGTATATTTTCGACTCTGCGATAGGTTCCAACTGAGAAAATAGTGCATGGGGAATCTTGTGTTTGTAAGTTACTTTCATTTCTTTTTAAGTTATTTCTTTTCGTGCCGAATCAGATTCATGAAGTTTTACTCAACTTCCAGGGCATACCAAGTGTACAAGTTTAATGATGGGATTTGTCCGAATAGAGCGACTATGCAGGGGTTGAAAGGCTTCCATGTAAAGGTATATCATGCTTACTAATTAGCTTTACTTTTTTTTTTGGGTAACTACTTGGATATATAATTTATGATTTATCTCCAAATCAGTGTGCTCAACAAGTCGGCGCCCGCGAGTGTGGCTATTACGTTATGAAGTTCATGCATGAAATAGTCACGTTACACCATAACACTGATGAGCGGTTAGATAATGTTCGTTCTTTTACCATATGTTAGTTGAACTACTAATACTAGTACTTTTACGTAGTAGAATTCTTAATTTACAAGTAGCATTACTTATCATGTTACTTATTTCAGGCTTACACTCCAAGAAATGCGCCTTATACCGATGAGGAAATAGATGTGGTTCGTGAGCAATGGGCTAAGTTTTTTACAACCGAGTATTTATTTACTTAGGTTGTTTAGACACAAAGATGGAAGCGTTTATATCTTCATGGATTTGGTAAAGTTCTTTAATTTTTCCATAATTACAAGTCTGCTGGATTTGCTAATTTATTGCTTTGAATACTAATCTGCTGGTCTTGCTGCTGCTGCATGTGAATTCTGATCTGGTGGTCTTTAGAATTTCACTTCCATCTGTGTGTTTCTCCTCTGTTTGCTTCTGTTGCTGCTCTGTATGTTATTGTTTCTGCTTTGCTTCATTTGTTTGCTCGGCACTTGGATTGTGGGGTTCGTTTGCCCCTTAGATACCCTTAAGTTGAATGTGTGTGCAGATGTGCTAGATCTAGTTCACCTTCGAATTGGTTCTCCTAAAAAGGCAGAATGTTGTAGTCTTGTTAGTAACCTAGTGGTCATGTGTGTGGTCAAAATTTGCTGTATACATGTGTGTGGTCAGAATATATACACTTAGACTGCATTCTTACAGTGTTATCTTTCAAAACAACTGCTCAGATGCAACTGTGACCAAGATTCAATGTTTTGGAATTGCTAGATTTGCATAGTTTCTCATGTTGCTTTAGTTTAAGTAAAAACAAGCTTACATTGTCTGAGATAGTAAAAATTGCTGCCAAAAAACTACATATTTTCCCTTTTCTGCTCCTGCTTCTTTATATTTAGCTTCCACAGCTTCTTTCAGCTTCCTTGAAATTGAAACCTTTAAGGGGGAAGCTAGATGTTGTGGTATGTCCTTAACTGGCCGGCCTAACCATTCAATCATCTGATGGTACCTAGTGTAACATTAAAATCCCATAAGAAAAATAAGGAATTGAGTTTTGCTTATGTATTAGTTGTATTCTGTCAAACTGAAATCTCTCACATGTTATATCCTCCTTCTGAAAGGTTCATACTGTCTGGTGTAATGGTGTAAATGTTTCAGACAGAAGGAGTCAGCTCTTGCTGCATTTACATTGGGATAAACATAGCTAACTCCATCTCTGGCTGTTGTCATGAACAAAAATGTTGCATGCCCTAATCCTGCTAGTTTTGTTTGTATAATTTCTACTCTCTTTCTATGAGTATGTAGTTCTGATTTTCAGGATTTTCTGTTGCTTGATATTTTGAATCCTGTTCTGTGATCCATTTTAACTGTGATGGTAATCCCAATATGCTACAAGATACTAACAGTTGGAAGGTATGATGCTTAAGGGAAAAAATGGGTGACCAACCTTAAGAAGTCCAAGCATGTCAGTGTACTCAAGATCAGGAAAGTTATCATCAAGATCATAAACAGTTGCCCACCTCACATTTTTATTCATTTCATAAGTCTGTTTACCCCTAGCTGATGTAATTATATCAATCTGAACACCAGGATACCTATCCTTGATCAACTGAATTGCTGGGAAGAAAAGCAAGTTATCATAAACACCACCAGAAACTACACAGCAACATCTCCTGACATCTCCTCTCACCTTTGATCCCAATGATGCAACCTCAACTGCATATCCCTGTGGGAACTTGAGGAACCCGTATGGGTTTTCGGGATTATCCCGTGGATACGAGTCCTCATCTTGCTTCCCATCACTAAACATTGACCCGTACATGACTAATATACATAGTTTTAACTAAAGAACCTAAAGAACCTAAGGACTCATTTGATTCTTACATGACTAATATACATAGTTTTAACTTTCTAAAACCCATTCGAATCTATTTATGCACATTTAAGGCTCATTAGGTCGTTATAGGTCATGTTTAGAGCTAAAATGACATTTCCGCTCCCAACTTTGAACTAAAGAACCTAAGGACTCATTTTATTCTTATTACATGACTAATATACATAGTTTTAACTTTCTAAAACTCATTCGAATCTATTTATGCACATTTAAGGCTCATTACACTAGTAGAAAAAACCCTTATTGCAGCGGGCTTTTAGACCCCTGTTGCAGCGTACATCGTATGCTGCAACTGGGGGGCCTGCAACAAGTCTGAACTTGTTGCAGCGTACAATGTTCGCTGCAAAAAGGTGTTTTTTGCAGCGTACAAATGTATGTACGCTGCAACAAGTGCCAAAAAATTGGCAAAAATTTGGACTTGTTGCAGCGTACATATATATGTACGCTGCAAAAGACTCAACTTTTTGCAGCGTACATTTATTTGTACGCTGCAACAAGTCTGAATTACTCAATTTTTTGCAGCGTACATTTATTTGTACGCTGCAACAAGTCTGAATTTTTGCGAAATTTTTTTCCCTTGTTGCAGCGTACAACATATATGTACGCTGCAAAAAAGCACTTTTGGCGGGAAAATTCTAATTTTGTTTAGGGATACCTAGAGTGCCTTGCACCAAATATAGAAACCTGTCAAAACAATAATAGAATAACGCAACCTGTATAACAAATATAAAAACAACAACTGGAGTTTTGTATATATCCCAAAACCAAAAGTGCACATACCGATACATTTAAATATATTTACGTTCCAATTTCAACGTACGCATACATTTTAACATAAAAGATTGTTCTATAACATCTAAACCAACACGATCAAGTGCCCTCAGGTCAATAATAAATACTTGGTGGTAAAAAACTTCGCCCATTGCTCACGAACCACATCAATTTCCTCACTAGCATAAGGCGCAGTCCTCGGAGTATAGACCTTACAAAAACAAAAATTTGATGGAGCATTAGATCGATTAAATGCAAATGAAATGTCACATTTTAACAGTCAAGCAACTAATGACAATGTATTAATAGTCTAGAATACGAATCAATTAGTTACTTAATTACCTCATCTAGCCGGCCTTCATAGTCATGTTGTAACGTGACTATCTCTAACATGAACTTCATAACGTAATAGCCACACTCAGTTCCGCCGATTTGTTGAGCACACTGATTAAGAAACATAATACTTTATCTTGCAAGGCCAATAGTTAATAAAAACAAAGCAAAAAACTAATTAAGAAACATGTTATACCTCTATATGAATGGGTTTACACGACTTAAAACTCGTTTTATTCGGACAATGCCCACCATTGCACTTGTACACTTGGTATGCCCTAGAAAATTAACGAAACATGGGTACTCATGAATATGATTTTGGCTTAGGTTTCTTAAAGACTAATGTAATTTGTAAGCAAAAGAACTTACAAACTCAAGATTCCCCATGCATAATCTGTTCGACGTGGATCTCTAGCAGAATCGAAAATATATACATAACCTCTACGTAGGTCCATCACGTATAAATTCCAATGATTTCTGTATAATTTATAAATGATATATTAAATATTTAATAACAATAATAATTAATATTTTATATGAAACTTATATAATATAACACACTTACTCTTGATTATATGGGATTAAAAACCAATTAGTTAGGTTAGGATTACCCATCTTCTCCTTTTCAATTTCAGCTTGGAAAATCTTTTTCAAATACATTGTTGGCGCTCCAGGGTCGGCCTTGATTCTAGTGCTTGACATAATCTCGGGACAAATGAACGAAATCCGAGACATTTCAAATGATTTGGCATGATCGTGCAATAAACACCTACAAAATAAACAAGATTACACTATTAAGATCGATAAAGAGAAAAAACTTCAAAGAAATAATAGTTATATTAACAACAATGAAACATTTAATTACAATATGTAGACTTGGATCGCTGAAATGTTTAAGCACGCTCCGCGAAGGAACTCTCCTATATCAGACGCAGTTATGTATGTTTCTTGATCAAAATCCGAGTGCCAAACTGAGGCCGCCAATGGGATGGTAGTATTATCATATATATCATCAGGCGCCGAAGTCATGATAAACTGCAAGTATTTGCATGACGGGCCAAGACCTTGAATTGCATCGTGTACAAGTCCCGCTTTCTTGCTTTTGGTGGTTGATTCTTGTGTTTTACGATCACAACTACCCACGACCTCTAAGTTGGACTTAGGCTTAGAATTTGACTTCTTTGGATGCGAAAATTCCTATAACAATAGTCAATTAACATTAGTCATGTAATAAGAATCAAATGAGTCCTTAGGTTCTTTAGTTCAAAGTTGGGAGCGAAAATGTCATTTTAGCTCTATATATGACCTATAACGACACAACGAGCCTTAAATGTGCATAAATAGGTTCGAATGAGTTTTAGAAACTTAAAACTATGCATATTAGTCATGTAATAAGAATAAAATGAGTCATTAGGTTCTTTAGTTCAAAGTTGGGAGCGAAAATGTCATTTTAGCTCTATATATGACCTATAACGACCCAACGAGCCATAAATGTGCATAAATAGGTTGGAATGAGTTTTAGAAACTTAAAACTATGCATATTAGTCATGTAATAGGATTAAAATGAGTGTTTAGGTTCTTTAGTTCAAAGTTGGGAGCGAAAATGTCATTTTAGCTCTATATATGACCTATAACGACCCAACGAACCTTAAATGTGCATAAATAGGTTCGAATGAGTTTTAGAAACTTAAAACTATGCATATTAGTCATGTAATAAGAATAAAATGAGTCATTAGGTTCTTTAGTTCAAAGTTGGGAGCGAAAATGTCATTTTAGCTCTATATATGACCTATAACGACCCAACGAGCCATAAATGTGCATAAATAGGTTGGAATGAGTTTTAGAAACTTAAAACTATGCATATTAGTCATGTAATAGGATTAAAATGAGTGTTTAGGTTCTTTAGTTCAAAGTTGGGAGCGAAAATGTCATTTTAGCTCTATATATGACCTATAACGACCCAACGAGCCTTAACTGTGCATAAATAGGTTCGAATGAGTTTTAGAAACTTAAAACTATGCATATTAGTCATGTAATAAGAATTAAATGAGTCCTTAGGTTTTTTAGTTCAAAGTTGGGAGCGAAAATGTCATTTTAGCTCTATATATGACCTATAACGACCCAACGAGCCTTAAATGTGCATAAATAGGTTCGAATGAGTTTTAGAAACTTAAAACTATGCATATTAGTCATGTAATAGGATTAAAATGAGTCCTTAGGTTCTTTAGTTCAAAGTTGGGAGCGAAAATGTCATTTTAGCTCAATATATGACCTATAACGACCCAACGAGCCTTAAATGTGCATAAAAAGGTTCGAATGAGTTTTAGAAACTTAAAACTATGCATATTAGTCATGTAATAAGAATCAAATGAGTCCTTAGGTTCTTTAGTTCAAAGTTGGGAGCGAAAATGTCATTTTAGCTCTATATATGACCTATAACGACCCAACGAGCCATAAATGTGCATAAATAGGTTGGAATGAGTTTTAGAAACTTAAAACTATGCATATTAGTCATGTAATAGGATTAAAATGAGTGTTTAGGTTCTTTAGTTCAAAGTTGGGAGCGAAAATGTCATTTTAGCTCTATATATGACCTATAACGGCCCAACGAGCGATAAATGTGCATAAATAGGTTCGAATGAGTTTTAGAAACTTAAAACTATGCATATTAGTCGTGTAATAAGAATCAAATGAGTCCTTAGGTTCTTTAGTTCAAAGTTGGGAGCGGAAATGTCATTTTAGCTCTATATATGACCTATAACAACCCAACGAACCTTAAATGTGCATAAATAGGTTCGAATGAGATTTAGAAACTTAAAACTATGCATATTAGTCATGTAACAAGAATCAAATGAGTCCCTAGGTTCTTTAGTTCAAAGTTGGGAGCGGAAATGTCATTTTAGGTTCGAATGAGTTTTAGAGGGTTTACCTTGGATGCTAAGTCTGTTGTCTTCTTTTGGGCCGCTAATACCGTTGTCTTTTTCTTGGAGCTACCATCCCTCTCTTTAGAAACATTAGACTTGGACTTCTTTTTAGGAGGTGAAGTACAATCCTTTAAAATTCAACAAAAACAAGAGTAGGTAAGATGTCGAATGTGCTTGCGTGAACATATACATTCTAAACAATAAAACATATATACCTCGCCGTCTTCGAAAATCACTAAGTGTATGGGCCATTGCACAAAACTACCCAGAGCACCGCCTAAGTTAGTGAAACCATCTCCCGTAGGTACCGGAAGAATATCATCAACATGTCCATCGTAAACAAAATCAACTTGGACTTTATAGTGACCAGGCTTCATCGATGTAAAATGTTGGGGCAATGCACCATCTGAGGGTTGTACCATACCATCCGCCACGACAATGTTGTTGCCTGAAACTTTATCCTCAAGGGCAAGACGACATGGAGTCCTTTCCTTCATAAACAAAGGTTTCAATGCAACTTTGTAAGTGATACAGATTATTAAGTAAATGTCAACTAAAAACATAAAAGGATCAAGCAACTATGTTAAAAAAGAGTGACTACGTCGTACCTTTAGCTCGCGTGGTTGCGGCACTAAGATGTGACGAGTGGTTCTTGTAGCACTAACATCAAGGTCAACTCTGGCAGAATCATTTAAGTGGAGGTCATCAAGTATCGGGGTAGAAATGGAGTTTAGTTGTCCTGTTTTTAACAAGGTGCTTAGTTGCTTTTGGAGGGCCTCTGCCACCCTTTTCTCTACCCTTTTCTCTAATTCACCTTCAAACTCCTTTTTCACAGAAGCTCTGATTGATTCGTAATTCTCTGATGAAGCTTCACCATGGTCACTTCTACTATGTCGAATACACGGACCGAAAGCCTTTTTGATACCAACCATGCCACCTGTTCCCTTGACACGCCCACGATGATCTTTTTTCCCTATAGCTTTAGTGAGGGCATCCTCACCCTGTTCGAAAGAAAGATTTCCTTTTTCCTCTTCTGCGATGTACTCTAACTGCCAATTAGGAAAGTAAAATTACTTTATATTCTCTAATCAAAGCAAGTAAATATTAATTAATTATCACTACTTACAGCTTTTGTTGCGATTTCAACAACTTCTGTATCGTTCGGGTCAATTTCCCACTTTCCCTCTTTATTTTTTATTTGATGGGCCAAAATCCACTCCTTTGATCTGTATTTTCTAACTCTATTAACATTTAAGGTCACTGATGAGTTCACCGAGGAGCTACTCGAGATAGGTAAAGCTGCATCTGGTGGAAGTCGTCCATCCTTTATCCAATCTAGTCGCTTTCTATTATAACCCTTTTGGCCGGTGCGATGTGGGTTCTTGTTGCATGATGCACTTTTCCTCGCCTTTTCACTACGAAGCTGTCAAAGACAACATAAAAAGATGGAAATAAATGTTTTTTCTGATAACTTTTTGTCCTAGAACCAATGTCAGTTTGCTACATGAAAAACTCTTTAAGGACAAGTTAAAGAAATATTATCATTACCAATGACTATGGCAGGAAATAATGTTTAACAAAAGTCTTCCAATCATCCTCTGTGATATGGTTGTAGACATCCCAAGGCATCTTGTTTGTTTGATTTTTTGGCTTCTTTTCCTTCATAGTTATCCATCGGCGCACCAACTTGCTCTTGAAACAACTAAATCGTTTCGCCACACAAGAATGAAAATATTTCTCCCTCGAATGATTAGAGTCATCAGTAATGTGGAACATAAGCTGTTAATAATTAAAAAAAGTTAGATTATAAAAATAGTATTTAAATCAAATTAAATAATCCCTAAAATATACAAATCAAGTTAATATCCAATGCTTACCTTAGTCTCCTCCCAAAACCCCTTCTTGGTTTGCTCATCTACCTTTGGATATAATGGGACGTTAATATTAATTCTAGTAGCACAACTCCCAACTTGCTTCCCGTATTCATGAGACCATTGTCCATCGGGGACATTATATACATTATACTCAAGGAACATAGGCTTAGCGACTTTAACACCTTTTGACGGACCACGGCCTTTAATGGTCTTTGTAATCGTACTAACATCTTGTGATTCGTCACCCGTTGTGGGAGTCTTGCCACCTTCTGATTCATGCCTAACAACAATTTGGTTTTCATTCATCGTACCTATGTTGTTCCTGCATCAAGTAAAACATACAGAAGGGTGGTTACAAAATGTGCGCGCAGCAGCAAATCAGTGCACTAGCATACAGAAGGATATCAGATCAGTGCAGATATCACAGATCAGATCAGCACTGATCAGTGCAGATCAGATCAGCACTGATCTGCACTGATCAGATCAGCACAGATCAGTGCAGAACAGATCAGCACAGATCAGTGCTGATCAGTTCAGCACTGATCAGTGCAGATCAGATCTGCACTGATCTGTGCTGATCTGTTCTACACTGATCAGTGCTGATATGATCAGCACTGATCTGTGCTGATCTGATCTGCACTGATCTGTGCAGATCAGATCTGCACTGATCTGTGCTGATCTGTTCTGCACTGATCTGTGCTGATCTGATCAGTGCATAACAGATCAGCACATATCAGTGCAGATCAGATCAGCACAGATCAGTGCAGAACAGATCAGCACACATCAGTGCTGATCTGATCTGCACTGATCTGTGCTGACCTGATCTGCAATGTTCTTTGTCATTCGTGGTGTGTTTGTTGAGGCAATATGAGAATGCAGGGCAGCTAACTCATTCTATAAACAAGTTCTATTAATCTAGTATAGTACGGAGTAGTATGTAAGTTAGATCGTAAAATGAAATTACTTGATTGAGTTTCACTTAAACTCAAGCAACAATGATTAAGAAACTTAATGAGGAAATCTGACAATCTCACTTCTCTTATATCATGAAATCATATACTCATATGAGATAAGTCTAGAAAACCCCATTTATGCTAAAATGAGGCTAATATGACCTAAGAACTCATTTTTAGTCTAATATGACATTTCCGCTCCCAACTTTGAACTAAAGAACCTAAACACTTATTTTAATCCTATTACATGACTAATATGCATAGTTTTAAGTTTCTAAAACTCATTCGAACCTATTTATGCACATTTATGGCTCGTTATAGGTCATATATACAGCTAAAATGACATTTTCGCTCCCAACTTTGAACTAAAGAACTTAAGGACTCATTGGATTCTTATTACACGACTAATATGCATAGTTTTAAGTTTCTAAAACTCATTCGAACCTATTTATGCACATTTATGGCTCGTTGGGTCGTTATAGGTCATATATAGAGCTAATATGACATTTCCGCTCCCAACTTTGAACTAAAGAACCTAAGGACTCATTTGATTCTTATTACACGACTAATATGCATAGTTTTAAGTTTCTAAAACTCATTCCAACCTATTTATGCACATTTATGGCTCGTTGGGTCGTTATATGTCATATATAGAGCTAAAATGACATTTCCGCTCCCAACTTTGAACTAAAGAACCTAAACACTCATTTTAATCCTTTTAAATGATTAGTATGATTAGTTTTAACTTACCTAGACTCAATCCAATCAATTTATGCCATTTGAGACTTGTTTGGTCGTTATGGTTCATATTTATGCTAATTTAGTCAACTAAGGTCAATTTAGGTCAATTTATTCAACTAAGGTCAATTTAAGCCCGCTCGTTTTGATTTAGGTCATTCTAGCTCAAGATTAGGAGACATGTTAATTAGCGCAACACTAGGAGAAAACGCACAACTCACCAAAAGTAAATAAGAATTATAGAAGTGGAATGCACTGATCTGTGCAGATCAGATCAGCACAGATCAGTGCAGAACAGATCAGCACAGATCAGTGCTACCCTCATCTGATCTGCACTGATCTGTGCTGATCTGATCTGCAATGTTCTTTGTCATTCTTGGTGTGTTTGTTGAGGCAATATGAGAATGCAGGGCAGCTAACTCATTCTATAAACAAGTTCTATTAATCTAGTATAGTACGGAGTAGTATGTAAGTTAGATCGTAAAATGAAATTACTTGATTGAGTTTCACTTAAACTCAAGCAACAATGATTAAGAAACTTAATGAGGAAATCTGACAATCTCACTTCTCTTATATCATGAAATCATATACTCATATGAGATAAGTCTAGAAAACACCACTTATGCTAAAATGAGGCATTTTCGCTCGCAGCTATGAACTAACGAACATAAGGACTCATTTTAACCTTTTAAATGATTAATATGATTAATTTTAACTTTCCAAGACTCGATCCGATCTATTTATTCACATTAGAGATTTGTTTGGTCGTTGTGGTTCATATTTATGATAAAATGAGGCATTTTTGCTCCCAACTATGAACTAAAGAACCTAAGAACTCATTTTAAGGCTAATATGACACTTTCGCTCCCAACTTTGAACTAACAAACCTAAACACTCATTTTAATCCTTTTAAATGATTAATATGATTAGTTTTAACTTTCCTAGACTCAATCCAATCAATTTATGCCATTTGAGACTTGTTTGGTCGTTATGGTTCATATTTATGCTAAAATAAGACATTTTCGCTCCCAACTTTGAACTAACAAACCTAAACACTCATTTTAATCCTATTACATGACTAATATGCATAGTTTTAAGTTTCTAAAACTCATTCCAACCTATTTATGCACATTTAAGGCTCGTTGGGTCGTTATAGGTCATATATAGAGCTAAAATGACATTTCCGCTCCCAACTTTGAACTAAAGAACCTAAGGACTCATTTGATTCTTATTACACGACTAATATGCATAGTTTTAAGTTTCTAAAACTCATTCGAACCTATTTATGCACATTTATGGCTCGTTGGGTCGTTATAGGTCATATATAGAGCTAAAATGACATTTTCGCTCCCAACTTTGAACTAAAGAACCTAAACACTTATTTTAATCCTATTACATGACTAATATGCATAGTTTTAAGTTTCTAAAACTCATTCGAACCTATTTATGCACATTTATGGCTCGTTGGGTCGTTATAGGTCATATATAGAGCTAAAATGACATTTTCGCTCCCAACTTTGAACTGAAGAACCTAAACACTCATTTTAATCCTATTACATGACTAATATGCATAGTTTTAAGTTTCTAAAACTCATTCCAACCTATTTATGCACATTTATGGCTCGTTGGGTCGTTATAGGTCATATATAGAGCTAAAATGACATTTTCGCTCCCAACTTTGAACTAAAGAACCTAATGACTCATTTTATTCTTATTACATGACTAATATGCATAGTTTTAAGTTTCTAAAACTCATTCCAACCTATTTATGCACATTTATGGCTCGTTGGGTCGTTATATGTCATATATAGAGCTAAAATGACATTTCCGCTCCCAACTTTGAACTAAAGAACCTAAACACTCATTTTAATCCTTTTAAATGATTAATATGATTAGTTTTAACTTACCTAGACTCAATCCAATCAATTTATGCCATTTGAGACTTGTTTGGTAGTTATGGTTCATATTTATGCTAATTTAGTCAACTAAGGTCAATTTAGGTCAATTTATTCAACTAAGGTCAATTTAAGCCCGCTCGTTTTGATTTAGGTCATTCTAGCTCAAGATTAGGAGACATGATAATTAGCGCAACACTAGGAGAGAACGCACAACTCACCAAAAGTAAATACGTGCTTTATTTTCCGATTATGAGAACTTCTGAAAAGACACAAATCACCGAAAGCTTCTGAAAATTTCTGACTCGGGGATCTCAAGTCATCTGCACAGAAAGTTAGAAAACTTTGGTCAGGAACAAAAGTAAGATGTGGAAGTACAGTAAGAATTAAAGAAAGCTAGAAAAGTATAATCATGAACACAATGGAAGTATAAAATAAGAATTAAAGATGTGGAAGTACAAACTACACCTTCCTAAATGCTAGAAAAGATACATTTAATCTGATATTCAGTTAGCTAGAATTACCTATTCCCAGAAGCCAACTCATCTTATTCATTTACGGTTTATAACCCAAATTCCTTCCCTATGATCTGTACGCATATGATTAGTATTATTTGCATCTTCCTCCTCCGGTAACGGTTGAACAGCCGTTGGTAACAGGGGTGTTTCATCGTACTTGTCATACTCATCTTCATCCACAACATCATCAATACCCAGAATATTTCTCTTGCCTTGGGCAACTGCACGCCATATAGGATCAACATTGTCTACCACATAGAAAATTTTCTTAGCTTGTGATGCTAGAATGAATGGCTCGTCACTATCACTTAATCGATCAAAGTTAACCAATGTTAAACCAGGAAAAATTTCATCTTGTTTCACCCCATTATGGTTGTTGGCCCACTTGCACCGGAATACAGGGATCGTAAATTTGTTGTAATCAAGCTCCCATATTTCTTCGATAACACCATAATATGATTGTGTCGCATCAACCGGTCTTCTATCATTGGCGCTTGCATAGACCCTAGATGCTGCAACATGCTTCACTCCACTATTCTGCACCACACTCTTTTCATCTTGTCTTCTAGTGTAGAATGTGAACCCATTGATATCATACCCTTCATAAGACAGAACACATAGTCGAGGACCTCGAGCTAACCACTGGACCATTTCAGAAACATCTAGATTTTTTTTCATTTCCTCGGCTACTTCCTTCTTAAACCAATCAACAAATGTGCGATTATGTTCTTGCATCAACGCTCTTTCCTTCAACTTAGGATTCTTTTGTTGCAATTCTAGCAAATGCTTATCTATGTAAGGATTGACCTCGGTAAGATGCTGCAACACACAAAGATGTGCCTTATTCTTCCTTTCAGATGGAGGCGAGATCACATTTTTACCAATTACCCCATGCCCTTCAAGCCTCCCTGCATGACGAGATTTTGGAAGACCTATTTGCTCAAGCCTTGTTAAGAATTCAGCTACATATTGAGATATCTCTTCCTCAAGGACTCCCCGAATGATACTACCCTCCGGCCTTGCCCGATTCTTTGTTTTGTCCTTTAAATGCCCAAAAAATCTCTCAAAAGGATACATCCATCTTAAGAACACCGGACCACATAACTTGATTTCTCGAACTAAATGGACAATTAAGTGCACCATAATATCAAAGAAAGATGGTGGAAAGTACATTTCAAATCGACACAAAGTTTCAACAATATCATTGTGCAAAGAATCTAATTTCTCCGGATCAATCACTTTAGCACATATAGAATTGAAAAACACACAAAGTTTTGTTATAACATGTCTTACGTGTTTCTGCAATATCCCACGAAGTGCAATTGGCAAAAACACATTAATCATTACATGGCAATCATGAGACTTCATACCAACCAACCTAAGGTCCGAGAGAGATACTAGGCGCTTTACATTCGACGAATATCCCGAGGGAACCTTAATTCCATGTAAGCACTCACAAAACTGCTTCTTCTCCTTTCTTGACATTGTGTAACACGCTGGAGGCAGATAAGTCTTAGTACCACCCGCACCAGATTTTTCAACAGGCCACAAATCTGGTCGAATATTCCTCTTTTTCATATCTTTCCGCACATTCTCATTGTCCTTAGTCTTTCCAGGCATGTTTAGCAAAGTCCCAATGATAGCATCGCACACATTTTTCTCAATGTGCATTACATCGAGACAATGCCTAACCGACAAATCTCTCCAGTAGGGAAGATCCCATAATGGAGATACTTTCTTCCACAAAACACCCTTTTTAGACTTGGACTTGTAGCACTTGCCGTATTTGGTTTCAACATTTTTTATTCGTTCATAAACCTGTGATCCTGTCAAAGGCGTACGAGCTACTCTTTCCTCGGTGAACCCATTGAATTCTTTCTTCTTCTTACGATAAGGGTGATATCGACTGAGGTGCTTCCTGAAATCTGGGTAAACATTTTTCTTGAAATTATGCAACCATGTGGGCTTCATGTCCTCTTCACATATAGGGCATGCTTGTTCTCCTTTGGTTTTGTATCCAGACAAGTTTCCATATGCCGGAAAATCATTTATGGTACAAAAAACCATAGCTCGCAATGTAAAGCTTGAATTGGTGTGTGCATCGAACATTGAAACACCTTCATTCCACAATAATTTCAAATCACCTATGAGTGGAGCCAGGTACACATCTATGTCATTTCCAGGTTGCTTAGGCCCCGAGATGAGGAGTGATAACATGATATGCTTCCGCTTCATACACAGCCATGGAGGAAGATTATAAATTGCAAGAAGAACCGGCCATGTGCTATGTTGACTGCTTAGAGTTCCATATGGATTCACACCATCTGCACATAAAGCAAGCCTTAGATTTCTAACCTCCTTACCAAATTCAGGATATTTCTTATCAATATTTCTCCATTGAACAGAATCTGCAGGATGTCGAAGGAGTCCATCTTTCTTCCTCACTTCCGCATGCCACCTTAAGTTTTTTGCTTGTTTCTTCAATGAAAACATACGCTCAAACCTAGGTATGATTGGAAGATACCACAAAGACTTAGCAGGCGGGCCCCTCTTAGCTGAATTTGCCCCTTTGCGTTTGTAACGAGATGCGCCGCATGTTGGACACTCATCCAAATGTTCATGCTCTTTTCTGTAAAGCATACAATCATTTGGGCAAGCATCTATCTTGTCGACCTCTAAGCCTAAGGGACACATCAATTTCCTGGCATAATAGGTAGAGGTGGGGATATCATTCCCTTCCGGCAAAAATTCACCTACCCACTCCAATAAGGTGTCAAAGTGTTCATCTCTCCAACCACCTTTACATTTGAGGTTGTAAAGTATTGACACACATTCCAACTTGCTGAATTTTGTACAACCGGGATACAATGGAGTTTCAGCAGCCTTTGATACTTGTTCGAACATCTGAGGTCGTTCGTCCAAGTGATCTTTCAGCCCATCCATCATCTCATTTATTTCATCATCTTCTTCCTCATCATCATCCGTCTCATTATTCTCATAAATATCATCATCACTCTCATTACTCTGAACATCAAATTCATGGACACTAGAACTTGGACGATCAGGTATTGTTTCACCATGCCAAAACCAAACATGGTAATCTTGCTTAAACCCACGGCGAAATAAATGATCCTCAATTTCATCAATGTCACCTAACCGCTTGATATTGTTACAATCACGGCAGGGACAATAGATTTTTTCGGCTTTTGTACTCCGTTGGTGTGCTAAAGCACATCTAATGAACTCTGCGACCCCACTCAAGTATTCTGTCGTAGTATGGTCACCATACATCCAACGACGACTCATTACTAATAACAACAACAAAAGGTTCCACACATAAACACATATATTAAGAAGTCACAAAATCATTAAGAAGTTCCGCAAATCTTTGGTTACATCATTTAAGTTTATCAATGCTTCACTGAAGTGATATTAGAAGTCCAAAAACAGTCCTAATAAGTAAAACGGAATGGATACTTAAGCATAGAATACTAATGTACACGTTTTATTATTACACTTACTATACTTATCCAAATTTTATTTATCGTAAAAATGATATGCACTTACTGTACTATTGATTTCAACTTTCAAAAGAGGAAAAGAGAAATTTTATGAAGATAATTAGATATATCAATACCTTATGCAATTGTTGAAATTCGAACAAGCACGATGATAGATTATGCTGGCAGTACGATCATCGCCCCTCTCTTCAACCATATGCGTATCTACCCATCTTCACAATTAACTGCAAATTAAAGAAATAATTGAAAAACAGCCAAAAAAATCAAAATAAAAACGAAAATCAAAACGAAAATCAAAACGAAAATCAAAAACGAAAATCAAAACGAAAATCAAAAACAATAATCAAAACGAAAATCAAAAACTAAAATTGAACCCTAATCTGAAAACGAAAATAAAAATTGAACACACCATACCGAAACCACCGGAACCACGACGCGACGGGGAGATGCTGAACCCCCGGCCGACCAAGAATATATCTTTCAGTGACAGGCCGCGCGAGAATTGAACGGGATGGGGGAGATGAGGCGAGAACACCACACACCGGCGAAGACAGCGACGCAGGGCTGAGCAACGCTTGGGTTCGACGGCGACGCAGGGCTGAGTTCGACGGCGACGCAGGGCTGAGTTCGACGGCTTGCTTGGATATTTGTTTAAGGGAAAAAGCTTGGAGCTAGCAGAGAAGGAACAACGTACGTTTCTCGTTTGAGCGCGGTTTGTTGCAACCTAGGAAAGTAAAAATTTTTGAAACGACTTGTTGCAGCGGGCAATAACTTGTACGCTGCAATAACGTCGGGTTGTTGCTGCGGGCTTTTATTTTGTACGCTGCAACAAACGCATTTGTTGCGAACAACTAAAATGTACGCTGCGATAACCCTTTAAAGGGTTTGACCCGCGTTGACCGACTGGTTGTTGAAGCGTATTTATACATGTACGCTGCAACAAGGGGGCTGCAACAGGGGTTTTTTCTACTAGTGTTAGGTCGTTATAGGTCATGTTTAGAGCTAAAATGACATTTCCGCTCCCAACTTTGAACTAAAGAACCTAAGGACTCATTTGATTCTTATTACATGACTAATATACATAGTTTTAACTTTCTAAAACTCATTCGAATCTATTTATGCACATTTAAGGCTCATTAGGTCGTTATAGGTCATGTTTAGAGCTAAAATGACATTTCTGCTCCCAACTTTGAACTAAAGAACCTAAGGACTCATTTGATTCTTATTACATGACTAATATACATAGTTTTAACTTTCTAAAACTCATTCGAATCTATTTATGCACATTTAAGGCTCATTAGGTCGTTATAGGTCATGTTTAGAGCTAAAATGACATTTCCGCTCCCAACTTTGAACTAAAGAACCTAAGGACTCATTTGATTCTTATTACATGACTAATATACATAGTTTTAACTTTCTAAAACTCATTCGAATCTATTTATGCACATTTAAGGCTCATTAGGTCGTTATAGGTCATGTTTAGAGCTAAAATGACATTTCCGCTCCCAACTTTGAACTAAAGAACCTAAGGACTCATTTGATTCTTATTACATGACTAATATACATAGTTTTAACTTTCTAAAACTCATTCGAATCTATTTATGCACATTTAAGGCTCATTAGGTCGTTATAGGTCATGTTTAGAGCTAAAATGACATTTCCGCTCCCAACTTTGAACTAAAGAACCTAAGGACTCATTTGATTCTTATTACATGACTAATATACATAGTTTTAACTTTCTAAAACTCATTCGAATCTATTTATGCACATTTAAGGCTCATTAGGTCGTTATAGGTCATGTTTAGAGCTAAAATGACATTTCCGCTCCCAACTTTGAACTAAAGAACCTAAGGACTCATTTGATTCTTATTACATGACTAGTATACATAGTTTTAACTTTCTAAAACTCATTCGAATCTATTTATGCACATTTAAAGCTCATTAGGTCGTTATAGGTCATGTTTAGAGCTAAAATGACATTTCCGCTCCCAACTTTGAACTAAAGAACCTAAGGACTCATTTGATTCTTATTACATGATTAATATGCATAGTTTTAACTTTCTAAAACTCATTCCAATCTACGTATGCACATTTAAGGCTCATTAGGTCGTTATAGGTCATATTTAGAGCTAAAATGACATTTCTGCTCCCAACTTTGAACTAAAGAACCTAAGGACTCATTTGATTCTTATTACATGACTAATATACATAGTTTTAACTTTCTAAAACTCATTCAAATCTATTTATGCACATTTAAGGCTCATTAGGTCGTTATAGGTCATGTTTAGAGCTAAAATGACATTTCCGCTCCCAACTTTGAACTAAAGAACCTAAGGACTCATTTGATTCTTATTACATGACTAATATACATAGTTTTAACTTTCTAAAACTCATTCGAATCTATTTATGCACATTTAAGGCTCATTAGGTCGTTATAGTTCATGTTTAGAGCTAAAATCACATTTCCGCTCCCATCTTTGAACTAAAGAACCTAAGGACTCATTTGATTCTTATTACATGACTAATATACATAGTTTTAACTTTCTAAAACTCATTCGAATCTATTTATGCACATTTAAGGCTCATTAGGTCGTTATAGGTCATGTTTAGAGCTAAAATGACATTTCCGCTCCCAACTTTGAACTAAAGAACCTAAGAACTCATTTGATTCTTATTACATGACTAATATACATAGTTTTAACTTTCTAAAACTCATTCGAATCTATTTATGCACATTTAAGACTCATTAGGTCGTTATAGGTCATCTTTAGAGCTAAAATGACATTTCCGCTCCCAACTTTGAACTAAAGAACCTAAGGACTCATTTGATTCTTATTACATGACTAATATACATAGTTTTAACTTTCTAAAACTCATTCGAATCTATTTATGCACATTTAAGGCTCATTAGGTCGTTATAGGTCATGTTTAGAGCTAAAATGACATTTCCGCTCCCAACTTTGAACTAAAGAACCTGAGGACTCATTTGATTCTTATTACATGATTAATATGCATAGTTTTAACTTTCTAAAACTCATTCCAATCTACGTATGCACATTTAAGGCTCATTAGGTCGTTATAGGTCATATTTAGAGCTAAAATGACATTTCCGCTCCCAACTTTGAACTAAAGAACCTAAGGAGTCATTTGATTCTTATTACATGACTAATATACATAGTTTTAACTTTCTAAAACTCATTCAAATCTATTTATGCACATTTAAGGCTCATTAGGTCGTTATAGGTCATGTTTAGAGCTAAAATGACATTTCCGCTCCCAACTTTGAACTAAAGAACCTAAGGACTCATTTGATTCTTATTACATGACTAATATACATAGTTTTAACTTTCTAAAACTCATTCGAATCTATTTATGCACATTTAAGGCTCATTAGGTCGTTATAGGTCATGTTTAGAGCTAAAATGACATTTCTGCTCCCAACTTTGAACTAAAGAACCTAAGGACTCATTTGATTCTTATTACATGACTAATATACATAGTTTTAACTTTCTAAAACTCATTCGAATCTATTTATGCACATTTAAGGCTCATTAGGTCGTTATAGGTCATGTTTAGAGCTAAAATGACATTTCCGCTCCCAACTTTGAACTAAAGAACCTAATGACTCATTTGATTCTTATTACATGATTAATATGCATAGTTTTAACTTTCTAAAACTCATTCCAATCTACGTATGCACATTTAAGGCTCATTAGGTCGTTATAGGTCATATTTAGAGCTAAAATGACATTTCCGCTCCCAACTTTGAACTAAAGAACCTAAGGACTCATTTGATTCTTATTACATGACTAATATACATAGTTTTAACTTTCTAAAACTCATTCGAATCTATTTATGCACATTTAAGGCTCATTAGGTCGTTATAGGTCATGTTTAGAGCTAAAATGACATTTCCGCTCCCAACTTTGAACTAAAGAACCTAAGGACTCATTTGATTCTTATTACATGACTAATATACATAGTTTTAACTTTCTAAAACTCATTCGAATCTATTTATGCACATTTAAGGCTCATTAGGTCGTTATAGGTCATGTTTAGAGCTAAAATGACATTTCCGCTCCCAACTTTGAACTAAAGAACCTAAGGACTCATTTGATTCTTATTACATGACTAATATACATAGTTTTAACTTTCTAAAACTCATTCGAATCTATTTATGCACATTTAAGGCTCATTAGGTCGTTATAGGTCATGTTTAGAGCTAAAATGACATTTCCGCTCCCAACTTTGAACTAAAGAACCTAAGGACTCATTTGATTCTTATTACATGACTAATATACATAGTTTTAACTTTCTAAAACTCATTCGAATCTATTTATGCACATTTAAGGCTCATTAGGTCGTTATAGGTCATGTTTAGAGCTAAAATGACATTTCCGCTCCCAACTTTGAACTAAAGAACCTAAGGACTCATTTGATTCTTATTACATGATTAATATGCATAGTTTTAACTTTCTAAAACTCATTCCAATCTACGTATGCACATTTAAGGCTCATTAGGTCGTTATAGGTCATATTTAGAGCTAAAATGACATTTCTGCTCCCAACTTTGAACTAAAGAACCTAAGGACTCATTTGATTCTTATTACATGACTAATATACATAGTTTTAACTTTCTAAAACTCATTCAAATCTATTTATGCACATTTAAGGCTCATTAGGTCGTTATAGGTCATGTTTAGAGCTAAAATGACATTTCCGCTCCCAACTTTGAACTAAAGAACCTAAGGACTCATTTGATTCTTATTACATGACTAATATACATAGTTTTAACTTTCTAAAACTCATTCGAATCTATTTATGCACATTTAAGGCTCATTAGGTCGTTATAGTTCATGTTTAGAGCTAAAATCACATTTCCGCTCCCATCTTTGAACTAAAGAACCTAAGGACTCATTTGATTCTTATTACATGACTAATATACATAGTTTTAACTTTCTAAAACTCATTCGAATCTATTTATGCACATTTAAGGCTCATTAGGTCGTTATAGGTCATGTTTAGAGCTAAAATGACATTTCCGCTCCCAACTTTGAACTAAAGAACCTAAGAACTCATTTGATTCTTATTACATGACTAATATACATAGTTTTAACTTTCTAAAACTCATTCGAATCTATTTATGCACATTTAAGACTCATTAGGTCGTTATAGGTCATCTTTAGAGCTAAAATGACATTTCCGCTCCCAACTTTGAACTAAAGAACCTAAGGACTCATTTGATTCTTATTACATGACTAATATACATAGTTTTAACTTTCTAAAACTCATTCGAATCTATTTATGCACATTTAAGGCTCATTAGGTCGTTATAGGTCATGTTTAGAGCTAAAATGACATTTCCGCTCCCAACTTTGAACTAAAGAACCTGAGGACTCATTTGATTCTTATTACATGATTAATATGCATAGTTTTAACTTTCTAAAACTCATTCCAATCTACGTATGCACATTTAAGGCTCATTAGGTCGTTATAGGTCATATTTAGAGCTAAAATGACATTTCCGCTCCCAACTTTGAACTAAAGAACCTAAGGAGTCATTTGATTCTTATTACATGACTAATATACATAGTTTTAACTTTCTAAAACTCATTCAAATCTATTTATGCACATTTAAGGCTCATTAGGTCGTTATAGGTCATGTTTAGAGCTAAAATGACATTTCCGCTCCCAACTTTGAACTAAAGAACCTAAGGACTCATTTGATTCTTATTACATGACTAATATACATAGTTTTAACTTTCTAAAACTCATTCGAATCTATTTATGCACATTTAAGGCTCATTAGGTCGTTATAGGTCATGTTTAGAGCTAAAATGACATTTCTGCTCCCAACTTTGAACTAAAGAACCTAAGGACTCATTTGATTCTTATTACATGACTAATATACATAGTTTTAACTTTCTAAAACTCATTCGAATCTATTTATGCACATTTAAGGCTCATTAGGTCGTTATAGGTCATGTTTAGAGCTAAAATGACATTTCCGCTCCCAACTTTGAACTAAAGAACCTAATGACTCATTTGATTCTTATTACATGATTAATATGCATAGTTTTAACTTTCTAAAACTCATTCCAATCTACGTATGCACATTTAAGGCTCATTAGGTCGTTATAGGTCATATTTAGAGCTAAAATGACATTTCCGCTCCCAACTTTGAACTAAAGAACCTAAGGACTCATTTGATTCTTATTACATGACTAATATACATAGTTTTAACTTTCTAAAACTCATTCGAATCTATTTATGCACATTTAAGGCTCATTAGGTCGTTATAGGTCATGTTTAGAGCTAAAATGACATTTCCGCTCCCAACTTTGAACTAAAGAACCTAAGGACTCATTTGATTCTTATTACATGACTAATATACATAGTTTTAACTTTCTAAAACTCATTCGAATCTATTTATGCACATTTAAGGCTCATTAGGTCGTTATAGGTCATGTTTAGAGCTAAAATGACATTTCCGCTCCCAACTTTGAACTAAAGAACCTAAGGACTCATTTGATTCTTATTACATGACTAATATACATAGTTTTAACTTTCTAAAACTCATTCGAATCTATTTATGCACATTTAAGGCTCATTAGGTCGTTATAGGTCATGTTTAGAGCTAAAATGACATTTCCGCTCCCAACTTTGAACTAAAGAACCTAAGGACTCATTTGATTCTTATTACATGACTAGTATACATAGTTTTAACTTTCTAAAACTCATTCGAATCTATTTATGCACATTTAAGGCTCATTAGGTCGTTATAGGTCATGTTTAGAGCTAAAATGACATTTCCGCTCCCAACTTTGAACTAAAGAACCTAAGGACTCATTTGATTCTTATTACATGATTAATATGCATAGTTTTAACTTTTTAAAACTCATTCCAATCTACGTATGCACATTTAAGGCTCATTAGGTCGTTATAGGTCATATTTAGAGCTAAAATGACATTTCTGCTCCCAACTTTGAACTAAAGAACCTAAGGACTCATTTGATTCTTATTACATGACTAATATACATAGTTTTAACTTTCTAAAACTCATTCAAATCTATTTATGCACATTTAAGGCTCATTAGGTCGTTATAGGTCATGTTTAGAGCTAAAATGACATTTCCGCTCCCAACTTTGAACTAAAGAACCTATGGACTCATTTGATTCTTATTACATGATTAATATGCATAGTTTTAACTTTCTAAAACTCATTCCAATCTACGTATGCACATTTAAGGCTCATTGGGTCGTTATAGGTCATATTTAGAGCTAAAATGACATTTCCGCTCCCAACTTTGAACTAAAGAACCTAAGGACTCATTTGATTCTTATTACATGACTAATATACATAGTTTTAACTTTCTAAAACTCATTCGAATCTATTTATGCACATTTAAGGCTCATTAGGTCGTTATAGGTCATGTTTAGAGCTAAAATGACATTTCCGCTCCCAACTTTGAACTAAAGAACCTAAGAACTCATTTGATTCTTATTACATGATTAATATGCATAGTTTTAACTTTCTAAAACTCATTCGAATCTACGTATGCACATTTAAGGCTCATTAGGTCGTTATAGGTCATATTTAGAGCTAAAATGACATTTCCGCTCCCAACTTTGAACTAAAGAACCTAAGGACTCATTTGATTCTTATTACATGACTAATATACATAGTTTTAACTTTCTAAAACTCATTCGAATCTATTTATGCACATTTAAGGCTCATTAGGTCGTTATAGGTCATGTTTAGAGCTAAAATGACATTTCCGCTCCCAACTTTGAACTAAAGAACCTATGGACTCATTTGATTCTTATTACATGATTAATATGCATAGTTTTAACTTTCTAAAACTCATTCCAATCTACGTATGCACATTTAAGGCTCATTGGGTCGTTATAGGTCATATTTAGAGCTAAAATGACATTTCCGCTCCCAACTTTGAACTAAAGAACCTAAGGACTCATTTGATTCTTATTACATGACTAATATACATAGTTTTAACTTTCTAAAACTCATTCGAATCTATTTATGCACATTTAAGGCTCATTGAGTCGTTATAGCTTATATTTTTAACAACTTAATTATCTATATAGTCTGCAACTATATCTTTTTATGCTTCAATGGAATGTAAAGATAATATCGTGAGTGTGAACTTTGGTACTCTATAGCTCATATATTTTCCTTCCATCTTGCAGGGATCGAGTCGATTGGAATTAGAAAGTCAACACGGCCTTAATTAAGGTTTGTACGTAATGCATGATCGATCTAAAGGGAGCTAAGTGGCCGGATTAGAGAAATTTGTTAGACTAGCTAGCTCTCTAGCCTTTTGTCTTTATTTGTTAATATTAGTTTTAATTTGTTAGACTAGCTAGCTAGGTGTTTAAAAATTGTAAACGTACGTACTATACGTTTTTCTCTATGAGGCTAATATAAATGAAGTTAATTTAATGATTTATTAATAAAAAAATAAGCAGATTCATACCTTTGCTATTCTGGTGTTGATTGGTGCGTGTACAGGTTTCATTACTCAATGGTGTATATATATAGATTTGGTTATTGCCACCTATTTTATATTTTAAAAGAATTTGGAAAAAAAATATAATGTTGTTGAAGGGGGCTTTTAATGTACGCCTCGACAACATATGAATTAATGGCGCCAATGTACAGGTATTGGCGCAAGAATACAGGTCTGTTGAGGGGGGCATTTAATAAGTGAGCCTCAACAGAGGTGTCTGTTGAGGCGGGCTTTTGTAAAGCCCCCACAACAGGTCCTTATTTTTTCGCTTTGGTTTTGGGCTGTTGAGGCGGGCTTTTGGAAGCCCCCCACAACAGACCACTTGTTGAGGCGAACAAAGCCCGCCTCAACAGCTATGTGAGCTGTTGAAGCCACGTCTGTCGAAGCGGGCCTTGTTCGCCTCAATAAGCCCAAAATGCCCCCCTCAACAGGTATTTTTTCCACTAGTGTACGTATCGGAAAATATTATCGGAAATGGAAATATTGCCGGAATCGGAAATATTGCCGGAAACGGAAATATTGTCAGAATCGGAAATATTATCGGAATCGGAAAATAATTCCGGAAACGGAAATATTAAATATTTGTTCGAAGCGGAAATTAATTCCGGAATCGAAAATGAATAAATATTGTTCGTATCAGAAATGAATTCCGGAATCGGGAATTTAATCGGAAGCGTATCATACGAATTAGCATCGGACGAGACTTGCTAGACGAAGGCCCAGCACGAAGCCAGACCGTCGCCCAACAAGCCATACGCATCAAAACCACACGCCAAAGCCTCGCCAGGCCCAGCGCAAGGCCATACCCAGCTAGGCGTGGCGCGCGCACGGATCAGGTGGGCTGCGAGCATTGGGCCAAGGCGCCGTGCAGTTTGCGTGGGCCGCGAGGCATGCGGGCGGGCTGTGCAGTGCTCGCGCTCATGCTCGTGTGCGTGCTATACGAATCCTAAAGCTATCGGAATTAGTGCTATGATTAAATCTTAATCCTAGAAGATAGAAATTAGTTGTTTAGAGTTCTAAAAGGATTCTAATTAATTAATTAATTAGTATTCTAACAGGATTCGAAATCCTTTTCCATGATTCTATAAATATATGCCTAGGGTCATAAATTTATACACGAGTTTTTTAACAAGTATTCATACAATAAAAGCTGTGATTTTTGAGCAGAAAAACCAGTCACATTACTTGCCCTTTTAGCCGAAAATAATAGTACCTTAAGGGCGATTCTAGTTGGTCAATCTTAAGGCGGATCCGGACATGTTGTGGACTATCTACGGAGGGACGACACTTGGAGTCCTAAAGACTTGTTCTTGTTCGGTTCGGGCGCAGCTAGGGAGGGCACGCTACAAAGTGTATGCATCTAAATTATGCTAACTGATTATGTGTAAATAATATGTTTCCTGGCATTAAGTTTTTTCCGCATGATTTATGTTTTTCATATGTATCATAACCTAACAGTGGTATCACGAGCCTCTTATTATTTGCATAATCTAAATTGCATAACATGGTTAAATTTTACAAATTTGCAAAGAATTAAAAGGGGTGATTAATTTTCGTAATTGTTAATTAATTGCAAATTGCGTTTATTTAATTATATGTACGTAGTTTTTCGGCAGTTTCTTCGTTACTCATCCAAATCAAGTGATTGTTGTGTCAATTCCGCATGTAAAAGGCATTCTAAAATTTTGACAAAAATAGTAATTTTTGGCCGAACCCAGAATTCCCAAATTCGAAGCCTAACTATGACTTTTCGGAGGTTTTAGTTTTTTGAACGCAAAAGTTTGTAAATTTAAGATGTTAAATTGAATATTTGCGATTCTTGTTGATAAATCTTGAATTTTTTGATTGACCTACTGTATATGTTTAACAATTTTGAATGCCTAACTTGTTAATTATACAACCTAATTTATAATTGTAATTAATTTGTTGAAATTCGAATAATTTAGAATTTGATTTGATTTTCATAATTAATTGACAATTTAATTAGATATCCATGATTAAAAACCACCATAAAAATTGTTAATTTGTGATAAATTTTAAATTTTTATGACCTAGATTTGAATCCATGTTAATGGGAAATTAATTGATTAATAAATTTTCGATTTTTCGCCCTAAAATTATGAAATTAATATGATTTATTAATTTGTCGGTAATTTTAAATTAAAAATTTTAAATTTTTATAAAATTCGCTCATAAAAGTTGCACGCACAAAGCAAAGGACGCTACGTGTTACCCTTAAGGGGTGTTGTATAGTGCGGGCACGCGACGACGAGCAAGGGAGCTCGTCGCCCGTGCGGTACGAATGCAGCGAGCAACATAGCATGGTGCGCGCGCGAGGCAATGGTGTTGGCCGTGTGTGCTATGCGATGGGCGATGAGCGATGGGCGACAAGCAAGGCATTGCGAGCAGTCGCGTGTGGGCAGCAAGCGTGCAGCGCCACAACGCGCACTGCCTCGCGCAAGCGAGCGTTGGCTCGCGCAACGAGCAATGGCTCGCGTGCAGCGAGCGATGCCTCGCGAGGGAGAGCTGCTGCGATGCGATGAGACGAGCAGGCTGCGCACAAGCGTGGTTTAGCTTGCTGCGTTTGCGCGTGGCTGCTGCTACTCGTGCCTTGTGCAACGGTCAGTACCTTGAATTAATTTAAATTCATAAATTCAACTGAAAATAAATCAAATGGATTCGATTATAATTTTCTATGAGCTTTAAATTTTAGTTAAACTTGTATGTTTCCGGTTAGACTAGAAATACATTTTTATGTTTAAAATTAGTAAAGCATATAAAGTTATTGGTTTAAGTGGGAGCCTTTAGTCATAAACTCTTGATTAGGTCTACAAATCCTTTAAGGTTAAACAACTTGATTAGAATTAATAAGGACTGAATAATTGGTAGATTATTGGTGCCCTTGATTAATTGCTGCAAATATTTATGTGATGCATAACAATGTGTTTTACTAACCAACTATGTGGGCCATTCATGATAATGAATGGGTGAATGGTATATGTTGTATATGTACTGTTTTGCAGGTTATGAAGTGACTAGTATGGCCCAAATAGGATAGAAAATATGGTCTGCGTACCATTAATTTGAATGTAATTGGTCTAATGCACCAAAGTTTGTTTTTTTAATTCAAATATGGTCTGCGTACCATCAAATAGTTGTAATTAGTTTAATTATAGTTGATCCTATTTGAAGAAAATGGTGCCTCCCACGGTGAAATTCAAGACGGCGTTTCCAATTCATTTTCAAGACGGACTTTGAAGTTGAAGTTTCAAGATGAAGTCGGGCCATACTAGATCACATTTATCTTATGCATGCTTTAAGTTATTTATTGCTTTAAATATGTCTTAATTATGCATGAGATCATGGCTTTATTATGTTGCATGATTAAGGATTTTAGTTCACTTAAAATCTAACCAACATAGTAAGAGCCTTAAGTTCCAAACTTTAAAAATTGAGTTAAAAGGTGCCATGCCAAAATAACACTTACTTGGATAACCTTTACATCAATCTAGTAATAGTTTTCCGCCATAGCGAGGTGTTACTCATTGATTCTAAAGGGGTAAGGTACACAAATAATTGTGAGTACATGTTAGTTTTGGTGAAACTCAACGATATAAGTAAGGAGTCCTTTTATGTCGTGGCAAAATCGATAGGTTTACCTAATAAGTTCTTAGACGTATCTATCAACCAAGAGTAGTTTCTAGACTATTAGGAAAAGGCTTTTGCTTACCTAAAATATTTTAGAATTGAGTCAAAATACATAATGTGCTTAATTTTTCAATGATTTAAGGATCTTGGAATTATTTTATTCATACCTGCCGGAACAATAAAATCGAATAAAATGCTAATAACTTGTATGAATTGCATGATTGCTTTAATTTTCAAGTTATTACTCATGATAAATGTTTAGACTTTGCATGCTTCAATGTATGTTTTAATTATTGGTTATAATTAAATATCTTGTACTGCAATAAACCCTTTTAGAAAGGTAACAGTAAATTTCCTCGATTGGTAGTGAATCCAAGAACGATTCACGGAAATGAGAGAAGATGAGCAATTTAAAATATACGTTTCTTTTAGCGACTTTTATGGTTGTTTTCGAGTATCAAAATCGAATGGCAAACCAATTGGTGCTTATGAATTCAAAATACAATGTAGTTTTGAGATCCTAAAGCATTGAGTTTAAACGCTCAGGTTTACCAATGGTTAACAACCTAATATCTTTATCCATTTAATTCTCGAATGAGTCTAGTCCCTAGACATTCGAATAGATCGATGCTTAGAGAACTTTAGAAGCTTCTGGTAAGATCATCTAGTTGAAACAGAATATTCAACATAAATAAAATGGTAAGAACTTTGTTGGAGTGACATTGGACATGTCTAAACAAAGTATAAAAGTGAACACTAAAGAATTCAATTCTTAAGACTATAAGAAAGGGTACAAGAAATAGGAAAACAAGGAACAAATGAAAGGAATTTACGTTTCCATTTCTACCTAAAAGTTTATGTTTAAAGAGAAGTGACCTAGCAATCAAACTTCCTTGGTATCATATACCGCTTGGGGTTCTTACTTCGGTAATAACTCAAACAATGGAAGCTAGGCTACACTAATGACTTACAAGTGGGAAATGAAGCATGGCATTGCTACATTGATTGTAGGGTCATCTAGTTTGTTTTAAGTCCTTTCAAGGCTGTAACTTAATGGCTATTATGTTCCATAATCAGCATACCTAAATTTCTGTCTTCAAACACAAAAAGACTCACATTCAGAAGAACAAAAACAATGCTTGTTTGTTTGTTATTTGAATGAAATGGTCATTTACGGGTTGAGTCAATATGCTTGATTAAAACAAACAACTCTTTAACAATAAAAACTTTACTAGGTTCAAATCAATTTCTTGATTTGAGTTCCACTAACTCTTTAGCATGGTTGCTTAGACCATATCAACAAGTTAACATTCAAAAGCTCTATTTTGATGGACTTTTGAAAGTTGGTTGATTTCTAGATCAATTCAAGACAAGCTAGTCTTACTTGTTGAAAGTAACATAAGATATGAACTATTGTTAGAACGCCTAGACGATAGAGTTCAAAGCTAAAGAAAGATTTTATGACTTTATTATTTCACATGGTTTTGAGTGAATATGGATTTATTTACTCAAAGTGATATAAGTTTGAATCTGTTTGGCTAGTTCAAAGATTCTGAAGTATAAAATCCACATGGCAAGAAATCATAAAGATCTAGGTTAGATCATGACGATGATTACTTTAAGACCAAAAATGATCATCAATGATTGTGTGTTCTAATTTCACGATCTAGCTCCATAAGATATGGCATATCTACGTTGGAATGATCAAAGTCAATTAGTACTTGATTCGATCAATGATGAATCATAAAGAATTTTCCTATAATTTCTAAACAAAATGCTCAACTACCACCAAACTAAACCAAATTCGTCAAAGCTTTTGAAAAGTAATTTCAAAATATCTTTTCATAATAAATCTAAAAAGAGTCCCTAAACTCAGTGGGAGCTTAGTGTTTGTTATTCAACAAATTAAGGCCCAAGTATACATATATGTTTCATTGTGATTTATTCAAATGAGACACAAGGGTATTGTTTCTTGTAGGGGAATACAGTTAAACATAATAACATGTGCGAAACAATCCCCAAAGCCAGGAAACATGTATAAAGCACAGATTAAGCAAACTTACATTCGAAGCGTGTTTTCCACAATAATCTGTCAACGAACACGAACAAAGAACTCCACTTGTCGTTCCTCTACTTGGTTCACCGACACGATCAGATCCGTCTTGATAATCGTAGCTTAGACAATTGATCAAGATACTTTGCTTTTGGGAAGAACTCACTTTGGAGGCACAGGGAGAATTAGGGTTCTCTGTGTCTCTAGGGTTTGAGTAATATGAATTGTGTGTGTGTTGGAAACTAGGTTGTAAGGTTATATCATTAACCTTACTAACCGACCAAGCAAGAAGCAAGGCAGGCTAGCAAGCCGTGCGAGCCAAGCAACGGACACACGCCCGCGTGCCCAGCGACACACTGCAGGCCGAAGCCTACAGCACGCGCGCCGAGCAGCTGGGCCGTGGGCCTTGCTCGCTCGTCGCTGTTGTTGCGCTATTGCTTGCTGCTGCGTGCTCGCGCCCAATGGGCTTGCCTCGCTTGCCTTGGCTCGCGAGCTTTCTGGCTCGTTGGGCCTTGCACGCTTACGTGCTTGGCTCGACAGGCCGGCAACTCCGATGCCCTTCGTATTCGCGATTTAATATATTTCCGATATATTATTTATCGTTTCGTATACGACGAATCACCGTCGTACGATACGATTTATTCGTGTCGCCCAGCTTACGAATATTTACGATACGATATACGATTCCGACAAAGGTCGTATCGTATAATACGTTTCCAACTAATTCCCGAAAAGCTATTAAATGAATTTCCGATTCATTTAATCCGGGGATCTGTTACGTGTCATTGGTGTGACCTTGTAGGTTCAGTCAAGAGTAAGTTGTGAGTTCAATATCCATTAGAACTCACTGATCGGAAGCATTGCTCCAGCTAGCTGTTCCGATCACTTGATCTCACTGAATTAATTGTTCGCAATTAATCTGAACCTTGGTATTAGACTTAATGCACCTTGGGTGAAGGACATATTTCCTTCAATCTCCCACTTGTCATTCAGACAAGTGTGCATCCACATTCCTTTGTCGCTTAGTGTAACTTGTTAATTAATACTGAACCGCATTTATTAGACTTAACATTGAATGCATACTTGGACCAAGGGCATTATTTCCTTCAGTCTCCCACTTGTCCTTAGGGACACGTGTGCATTTTCCTAATTCCTTTGTCGCTTGATGCTTGCTCTTGAACATAAGGTAAGAGTTGTCATTCTTATTATGTCCAGAGGTGTTTCTCGGTTTCAGAGTTCAACTGATCAAATAAACAGATAATCATAGCCTATGATTCATCCGAGCACGGCCATGCATTTCACAGTTTCTAGCTCTCCGAGTGGCCTTGTACAACTTTTAAGCATCTCATCCCGATTTATGGGAGGACAATCCCAATCTTGCGATCTTGAGATTAGACTTCGTTTGATAGGTGATTACCTGAGCGTTGCCTTTATAGCCTCCTTTTACGGTGCGACGGTTGGTCAACGTCAAAGCAACCAGTTCTCAAACAAGTAATTTCAAATCACTCAGGTATTGAGGATTTAGTGTCTAATAATTTTAATGAAATTTACTTATGACAGATTTTCATCTCTTAAAGTAAAGTTTCATAGGTCTGTCCGATACTAGTCTTCCCAAAGTAAGTATCTATGCAAATGATTATGACATTGCCATGTCCACATAGTTCAAGAAACAGAACTACTAGTCATCTTGCATTCCAGTCGTCTAACGTTTTCTATGCGTCCAATTTTATAGAAAACTCCTACCAGGGACCATTTTCAACTTTTGACATTCAAGTTCACTTGATAGACATTTCTTAGTCACAGGAATGGTCCTGACAGTCTATCTTGAATATATCGTCAAATTGAAGGGACTCATCATTTAATAAACCACAATTAAATGGAAAAATGAATTCTATTCATTTATTGTGAATGATTAACCAATAATGTTTTACAAAGATTTAAACTCTAAAACTTTAAAACATTAAATAAGGACATCAAAGCCATTCTCCAATATGCTTGATTCCCATGGCTGCAGTGTGCGAGTTGTGCTTCGCCTGCGGCAGAGGTTTAGTCAATGGATCTGATAGGTTGTCATCAGTTCCAATCTTGCTTATCTCCACTTCTTTTCTTTCAACGAAATCTCATAGAATGTGAAATCTACGAAGTACATGCTTGACTCTTTGGTGGTGTCTAGGCTCCTTTGCCTGTGCAATAGCTCCGTTGTTATCACAATACAGGGCTATTGGTCCTTTAATGGAGGGGACTACACCTAGTTCACCTATGAACTTCCTTAGCCATATAGTTTCCTTTGCTTCTTCATGTGCAGCAATGTACTCCGCTTCAGTTGTAGAATCTGCAATGGTGCTTTGCTTAGCACTTTTCCAGCTTACTGCACCTCCGTTGAGGCAGAAGACAAACCCAGACTGTGATCTGAAATCATCTTTGTCGGTTTGGAAACTTGCGTCCGTATAGCCTTTAACAATTAATTAATCATCTCCACCATAGACCAGGAAGTCATCTTTGTGCCTTTTCAGGTACTTCAGAATATTCTTGGCAGCTGTCCAATGTGCCTCTCCTGGGTCTGACTAGTATCTGCTCGTAGCACTGAGTGCGTACGCAACATCCGGGCGTGTACATATCATAGCATACATAATTGAACCAATCAATGATGCATACGGAATCCCATTCATTCGTCTACGCTCATCAAGTGTTTTTGGGCACTGAGTCTTGCTTAGAGTTATTCCATGAGACATGGGTAGGTAGCCTCGCTTGGAGTCTGCCATCTTGAACCTATCAAGCACCTTATTGATATAAGTGCTTTGACTAAGTCCAATCATCTTTTTAGATCTATCTCTGTAAATCTTGATGCCCAATATGTGCTGTGCTTCTCCTAGATCCTTCATCGAAAAACATTTCCCAAGCCAAATCTTGACAGAGTTCAACATAGGAATGTCATTTCGGATAAGTAATATGTCGTCGACATATAATACTAGGAAAGCAATTTTGCTCCCACTGACCTTCTTGTATACACAAGATTCGTCTGCGTTCTTGATGAAACCAAAGTCACTGACTGCTTCATCAAAACGTATATTCCAGCTCCTGGATGCCTGCTTCAATCCGTAGATTGATTTCTTTAGCTTGAATACCTTTTTAGCATTCTTTGGATCCTCAAAACCTTCAGGATGTGTCATGAACACAGTTTCTGTTAAACCGTCGTTTAAGAAAGCAGTTTTGACATCCATCTTCCATATTTCGTAATCGTAATATGCAGCGATTGCTAACATTATTTGAATAGACTTTAGCATTGCAACTGGTGAAAAGTTTTCATCGTAATCCACACCGTGGACTTGCCTGTAACCTTTTGCAACCAATCTAGCTTTGAAAACTTCAAGTTTCCCATTCTTGTCCTTTTTCAGTTTGAAAACCCATTTGCTTCCAATGGCTTGGTAGCCATCTGGCAAATCGACCAAATCCCATACTTGGTTTTCAGACATGGAGTCTAATTCAGATTGCATGGCTTCTTGCCATTGCTTGGAGCTAGGGCTCGTCATAGCTTGTTTGTAAGTCGCAGGTTCATCACTTTCAAGTAATAGAACGTCATAGCTCTCGTTCGTCAAAATACCTAAGTACCTTTCCGGTTGAGATCTATATCTTTGCGATCTACGCGGGGTAACATTTCTAGATTGACCATGATTCTCACCAGATTCTTCTAAAGATCCCTGAGTTTCATCCTGAATGTCATCTTGAGCATTCCCTAGAGTTTGTTGTTCGACTCGAATTTCTTCGAGGTCTACTTTTCTCCCACTTGTCATTTTGGAAATGTGATCTTTCTCCAAAAAGACACCATCTCGAGCAACAAACACCTTGTTCTCAGATGTATTGTAGAAGTAATACCCCTTTGTTTCCTTTGGATAGCCCACAAGGATACATTTGTCAGATTTCGGATGAAGTTTGTCTGAAATTAATCGTTTGACGTATACTTCACATCCCCAAATCTTGAGAAAAGACACATTTGGAGGCTTTCCAAACCATAACTCATATGGAGTCTTTTCGACAGCTTTAGACGGAGCTCTATTTATAGTGAGTGCAGCTGTATTTAGTGCATGTCCCCAAAATTCTATTGGAAGTTCGGCCTGACCCATCATTGACCTGACCATGTCTAGCAAGGTTCTGTTCCTCCGTTCCGACACACCATTCCATTGTGGTGTTCCAGGAGGAGTCAATTCTGACAGAATTCCACATTCTTTCAGATGGTCATCAAATTCATAGCTCAGATATTCGCCGCCTCTATCAGACTGCAGTGCCTTAATCTTCTTGCCTAATTGATTCTCTATTTCACTCTGAAATTCCTTGAATTTGTCAAAGGATTCAGACTTATGCTTCATTAGGTAGACATAACCATATCTACTGAAGTCATCAGTGAAAGTGATAAAGTAGCTAAAACCACCTCTAGCATTTGTACTCATTGGTCCACATACATCTTTATGGATTAAACCCAATAGTTCAGTTGCTCTTTCTCCAACTTTAGAAAAAGGTTGCTTTGTCATTTTGCCAAGTAAACATGATTCGCATTTACCATAATCCTCTAAGTCAAATGGTTCTAGAATTCCTTCCTTTAGAAGTCTTTCTAAGCGTTTCAAGTTTATATGGCCTAATCGACAATGCCACAGATAGGTGAGATCTGAATCATCCTTTTTGGCCTTTTTGGTATTTATGTTATAAACTTGTTTGTCGTGATCTAATAAATAAAGTCCATTGACTAATCTAGCAGATCCATAAAACATCTCTTTAAAATAAAACGAACAACTATTGTCTTTTATTAAAAAGGAAAATCCCTTAGCATCTAAGCAAGAAACTGAAATGATGTTTTTAGTAAGACTTGGAACATGGAAACATTCTTCCAGTTCCAAAACTAGCCTGGAGGGCAACGACAAATAATAAGTTCCTACAGCTAATGCAGCAATCCGTGCTCCATTTCCCACTCGTAGGTCGACTTCACCCTTGCTTAACTTTCTACTTCTTCTTAGTCCCTGTGGATTGGAACATAAGTGTGAGCCACAACCTGTATCTAATACCCAAGAAGTTGAATTAGCAAGTATACAGTCTATAACGAAAATACCTGAAGATGGAACGACTGTTCCGTTCTTCTGATCTTCCTTTAGCTTTGGACATTCTCTTTTGTAATGGCATATTCCATCACAATAAAGACAGCTTGATGTGGACTTGTCATGCTTTGATTTAGCATTGCCCTTGGACTTTCCACTTTTCTTGAACGGTCTCCCTTTAGCCTTGAGTAAATCTTTGGCTTCATAGTCCAGTATTATCTCAGCCTTTCTGACAAGGTGAACAAATTCTGCAACTGTTTCTTCTCTTGGTTCACTTAGGTATAGTTGCTTGAAGCGACCAAACCCACTGTGCAGTGAATTGAGCAAGATAGAGACTGCCATCCTTTCGCTTATTGGTGTTCCTAGCAGACTTAGGCGATCAAAATATGAAAGCGTAAGATCCACATGGAACCTTAGTGGGACGCCTACCCTTTGTTTAGTGCGAATGAGCTGAACATGTGTTTCTTGGACTTCCATCCTATAACACCTGTTGGGAGAACTGACCTTAAGACCAGACATTGATTCAATCAACTCATGGACGTTTAGGTCCCTGTCCTCCGTGCTTCCACGACAGATATCCCTCAGATTCTTGACGAGCGTAAAAGGTTCATAAGCTACAAACCCTCTAGCCCATTCATCAGGAATATTGTTCAGCATGAGACTCATAACTTTTTTGAGATCCGCATCCCAGGCAAAAAATCTTTCAGGGGCCATGTCTCTGGCATAGTAGCTTGGCATGGGATGTAACAGCACATACTCAAGTACATTGAGTCTGACTATTTCAACTAGCTTAGCTTCCCATTCAAGAAAATTTGTTAGGTTCAACTTGACCATAAGCTCAGAAGCCATGATGATGTTTTGATTGTTGTTTTCCATAGTTAAAACTACAATTGAAAAGAATAAACAAATAAATAACCATTCAGAGTTTTTCTTAATAAACTTAAATTCTAGCATACATGCATAATTCAATGTTTATTAAGCATTTTATTCAAGTTATGTGTTCCGACAGGTGTGAATAAAATGATTCCAAGATCCTAAAATCCATTGAAGAATTAAGCACAGTTTGTTGACTTAATCCTAAAACATCTTAGGTAAGCAAAAACCTTTTGCTAATAGTCTAGAAACTATTCTTGGTTGATAGGCACGTCTAAGAACTTATTAGGTAAACCTATCGATTTTGCCACGACATAAAAGGAATCCTTACTTATATCGTTGAGTTTCACCAAAACTAACATGTACTCACAATTATTTGTGTACCTTGCCCCTTTAGGATCAATAAGTAACACCTCGCAGAGCGAAAACTATTACTAGATTGATGTAAAGGATATCCAAACAAGTGTATATTTTGGCATGGCACCTTTTAACTCAATTTTTTTTTTTTAAAGTTTGGAACTTAAGGCTCTTACTATGTTGGTTAGATTTTAAGTACTAAAATCCTTAATCATTGCAACATAATAAAGCCACAATCTCATGCATAATTAAGACATATTTAAAGCAATAAATAACTTAAAGCATTCATAAGATAAATGTGATCTAGTATGGCCCGACTTCATCTTGAAGCTTCAACTTCAAAGTCCGTCTCGAAAATCTCCGTGGGAGGCACCATTTTCTTCAAATAGGATAAGCTATAATTAAACTAATTACAACTATTTGATGGTACGCAGACCATATTTGAATTGAAAAACAATTTTGGTACTTTAGACCAATTACATTCAAATTAATGATACGCAGACCACTAACACCACGGTGACCCTCGGGATATACAATCAATGTGTGATTATGTGTGCCACGATCATGAAGCAACTCAATAACCCAATTATTTTCTTCTACTCGTTGTTGTTCACACTTAATCATAAACCGACAACCACATGCCTTACTCTTTGTGTTTGGTCGTTTTGCGGTCTCTGGATCCCTACAATTGTTTTCCCTCCTTCCCCGATCGCATTTCAAGTAGCGGTACTTACGACCATCTTTTTGCGTCGTTTTGTACGAGCTACTTATCAATATGAACCCCGATCCGATAGCCACTTGCTTTGCCCAATTCGCTGAGTTTTCAAATCCATCGAATATTTCATTTGTTGCAAATAGATAACTATAATCAACATCGTCGCCACCATAATCCGGAAGTGGGGCCTATAATAAAACATAATTTAATAATTAAAATCACTAACATAATTTCTAAAATTCATAAAAATTAAATTAAAATATAATTTTCAAATAAAATAACAATTAAAATGACACATGTAATTTCTAAATTTTCCTAAATGAACATGTAATTCTAAATTAAATAACGATTAAATTAACATATAATTTTTAAAATAATGTTACTTTGCGCGTAATAACTAACATACTTTCTAAAATCACTAACATAATTTTCTAAATTAAATAAAAATTTAATTATCATATTATATTCTAACTTTGCGCATAATAACTAACATAATTTCTAAAATACTACCTCCGTTCCTAAAAGTTCTTTACGCTTTCCGTTTTAGTCCGTTCCTGAAAGTTCTTTACACTTCTACTTTATTCCATTTTTACTCTTATTTGGCCCACCATAACTTACCCACTCACAATACTTTAATATTAGTTTCCACCCACTCACATTGTTGGACAATTTATAGCCACTCATTTTCCATTTGTTACCCCACCACCACATGTTCACCAAAATTCCTTAATTACCGTGCAAATAGTAACCGTAAAGATCATTTAGGAACGGAGGTAGTATATAAATTTTAAATAAATAAATTCTAAAATAACTAACATAATTTTCTAAACTAAATAAAAATTAAATTAATAAATTATAATATTAATTTTGCGCATAATAACTAACATAAATTCTAAAATAAATAAATTTTAAAATAACTAAATAATTTCAATTTCTACAAATTTCTAAAATCACTAACATAATTTTCTTAAATAAATAATTATTAAATTAACTAATTATAATACTAATTCGAATAACTTTACATTAAAAAATAAAATTTTATTTAAACAAATTTGAATTTCAGATTTAATTTTGGCGCACAAACATTGCATGAAAGACATGTAACTGGCGCACAAACATTGCATTGGTTCCATGAACCTGGCGCACGGAATTTGCACCAATTCCATGAACCTGGCGCAAATTCCGTGCGCCAGTTCCATGAACCAATGCAAATGGTGTGCGCCAGAATTTAATAAAAAAAAAAACACCATTTTTACCTCCTCCATTGAAGCTTACGAGCTTTCCGGGAGCCGATTTTCCGAGACAAATTCCACGACTATATACACCGCCGCAACTCCCACATGAATTATGAAGAAACAAACGTTTTCCGGAGTTTCAGTTTTCCGGCAAATAATGAAGAAACATGTATGAATTTCAGTTTTCCGACGACTATAAAAGGGGAAAAAAATACTCGCCGGAATTTCATTTTTCCGGCGTCATTCCGGCAGCCAGTTGGTGGGGACGGGGGGTTGAGAGAGAGGTGAGGGAAAGGTGAGGTGAGAAGGGTAAAAAAAAAATGAAAGGGAGAGGTAAGTTTTTATAAGGGTATTTCTGTACTTTCACTATGAATAGTATGGCGTTTTTAGCGTGGGCGGGTGTCGAATAGCGATACACAATATATATTCTACGCTTCACCCATTCGTATGCTAAAACGAATGGCCCATGTAAATATGCAAGTATTTACGTGAATTAATTAAAATTCACGTTCACATAAACGCGTCCTAAAAGATTAATCAATTTCCAAATTATTAATCCTTAGACTTTATTCTAATTAAAATTGAATTTAATTAAAATAATGCGACCTACGAAATAATTAAAATAATTATTTCATTTTAATTTCATTTAGTGGCTCCCACTCAAACCAATAATTATTCCGGATAATTAATTATGAAATATTAAATTAAAACTCGCGGCCCGGCCCAAGCAAATAAAATATTAAATTAAATATCCCGTTAGCCCAAATTAATGCAAATATACGAAGCCCAGCGAATTAAACGATTTAAAAAAAAAGTCCAATTGCTTGATTGGGCTAGGCTTGCGCCCAGCCCCGCCTCGCGTGAGGCCCAAGAGCACACGAGCAAGAGCTCGCGCACCCTGCCCCATCGCTCGCGCGCGCGCGTCCTCGCAGTGATGCTGCCCTGCGCTACGTGTTGTGCATCGTGAGTGCTCGACGTCGCAAGGCTTGCGCCTCGCTTCGTCGCAGCCCCGCAAGCTTCCTCGCCTAGCGCGCGCGAGGCACGCAGCATCGCTGCTGCTGCCCGTGTCGCATGCCTTGGTCGAGCACAATGGCCTCGTATGGCTCGACGAGCCATACTTCCACCATGCTCATGTTCGTGTTTTTGGTTCGTAATACGGACCAACTTAATTAAAATTAAATTTAATTCACGAACTTGCATTAATTTTATTTTCAAAAAAAAATACGATTTAATTTTCGAAAAACAACGATTTTTAACGATTTAATAAACTTTAACGACAATTCAATTTCGTAAAATTTATAAATCAAGGGCTAACAATATTCAAACTTTCAAGAACGATCGAATCAACTTTAAAGTTTGAACTTTTAATTAATAAAATCCGAAACTTTATATCGTTCATTAACAATTAAATTTCAGATTATTAATAATTTGGTTTAAGTGCGATAAAAATTAACGAAACCAATCAAAATTTTAATCCAATAATTTTTAAAATTAGCCGCTGACCCATGAAATTATACCCCCTTCAATTAGGGTTGTAAATTTTACGAATTGGGGAAAGGCAAAATTAGGGTTTATACTTATCAGAAAAATCTGAAATTTTTACCATAGATCAAGCATGTACACAGAAACATTGTGTCAAAATTTCAAGAAATTCCGAGTAGTTTAGATCGACCTTTTAATTGAATTACTGTCCGACACTTTTAATTTTTAATGAAAAATTAACAAAAACGCTCAAAAAACGATACTTCGAGGCCTGTTTTCGCAATTCTATTCCCATGTGTTGATCTTAGAAAATCGTTTTCCTTCAGATTAGGGTTTTAAAAATCGAAAAAACGATGATTTTTTATTTAGGACCTGATTATACGCAATTCATCCAATAATTCGTAAAAAATTCCGAAAAATCAACAAAAAATTCAAAATTTCGACAGATGCAAAAACAATAATAATCATGCTAATTCATGCTTTGAATACATAAGGCTCATGATACCATTTTAGGGGAATACAGTTAAACATAATAACATGTGCGGAACAATCCCCAAAGCCAGGAAACATGTATAAAGCACAGATTAAGCAAACTTACATTCGAAGCGTGTTTTCCACAATAATCTGTCAACGAACACGAACAAAGAACTCCACTTGTCGTTCCTCTACTTGGTTCACCGACACGATCAGATCCGTCTTGATAATCGTAGCTTAGACAATTGATCAAGATACTTTGCTTTTGGGAAGAACTCACTTTGGAGGCACAGAGAGAATTAGGGTTCTCTGTGTTTGTCTCTAGGGTTTGAGTAATATGAAGTGTGTGTGTGTTGGACACTAGGTTGCAAGGTTATATCATTAACCTTACTAACCGACCAAGCAAGAAGCAAGGTCGGCTAGCAAGCCGTGCGAGCCAAGCAACGGACACACGCCCGCGTGCCCAGCGACACACTGCAGGCCGAAGCCTACAGCACGCGCGCCGAGCAGCTGGGCCGTGGGCCTTGCTCGCTCGTCGCTGCTGTTGCGCTATTGCTTGCTGCTGCGTGCTCGCGCCCAATGGGCTTGCCTCGCGTGCCTTGGCTTGCGAGCTTGCTGGCTCGTTGGGCCTTGCACGTTTACGTGCTTGGCTCGACGGGCCGGCAACTCCGATGCCCTTTGTATTCGCGATTTAATATATTTCCGATATATTATTTATCGTTTCGTATACGACGAATCACCGTCGTACGATACGATTTATTCGCCACGCCTAGCTTACGAATATTCGCGATACGATATACGATTCCGACATAGGTCGTATCGTATAATACGTTTCCAACTAATTTCCGAAAAGCTATTAAATGAATTTCCGATTCATTTAATCCGGTGATCTGTTACGTGTCATTGGTGTGACCTTGTAGGTTCAGTCAAGAGTAAGTTGTGAGTTCAATATCCATTAGAACTCACTGATCGGAAGCATTGCTCCAGCTAGCTGTTACGATCACTTGATCTCACTGAATTAATTGTTCGCAATTAATCTGAACCTTGGTATTAGACTTAATGCACCTTGGGTGAAGGACATATTTCCTTCATTTCTACCACGAATTTTTGAGAACATAATGTTTGTTTGCTCGAAATAATGTCCTTTTGGAGATTCGTTTCCAAAATGACAAGTGGGAGAAAATAGACCTCGAAAGTCTTCGAGGCGAACAACAAACATAAACGGACATTTCGAAGGCTGTTCGAAGTTCTTTAGATAAATCCGAACACGTATTCTTTAAGGACTTTAGAAGTGGCTTTAAAGAATAGACATCTTGTAGAAGATTTTACAAGTGCTTCAAGGAGAACAGAATATTCAAAGGACTCTCAAAGTGCCTGTTGATATTCTATTTTTTGATCGATGTTCTATACCCAAGTAGGTATAAAGTTCAAGTCACTGAAACTATGAGATTCTTCTATTAGATAGTGAAGAATCATGGAGTTCAGGTCACTGAAGCCATGCGATTCTTCTATTAGATAGTGAAGAAACCTACAACTTGCAGTCAAACTATTATCATGTAGATTAATAAGTTTGTGACTTGTAAGAAAGCTATGACGAAACCTATATTCCCTAAAATGGTTAGAGGCCATATATAGATTCGGATGTTTTAGATGGTTAAAGGCCATAAAACATAATGTTTTGATGACAAAATTGAAATTTTGTTGATTTGCAAAAATGGTTTACATCTATTGGTTGCAAATTGGTTTTAAGGATAAAAACCATCAAACATGGAATTGTGTTCTCACACAAAGTTAGATTAGTTGCTAAAGCTTACAAGCAAATTCATGGCATGGATTGTGCTGAAACCTCATGCATAATCGTAATGCTCAAGTCTATAATTCAAGCAATGATTGCATATTGGTACATATGTCAATTGGATGACAAAACGTATTCCTCAATCAAATGTTGGAAAAAACTATGTACATGGTATGTCATAGGATTTGTGGATCCAAATAAATACTTGAAAAGGAAAGCTAGCTTATGAAATCTAAGTACAAATTTAAGCAAGCAATTGAGAATTAGAACTGTATTTTAATGCAGCTAATAAGTATTTTAGTTTCATAAAATTTACATGATTCTTATATATATATAAAAAGTTTAGTGGGAGTACATAAAACTTAATTGGTCCTATGTGTATCACACACATATCTCTCTATTGTGAAATAACATTCAAATCCTAATAACTTAGATTTGAAATTATTTATCAATGATGGACCAAGGCGAAACTTAGTACATAATGGGTATTAAGATCCATTTACAAAGATCTTAGAATATTATTTTGGATTAAGTAATGGCATTTACTAAATCTAACACGAAAGACTCCTTAGGAGATATTCGACCCATGTGAATAAATCTAAGTAAAGAATGTTTTTTTTTTTTTGGCAAATAATAGAGAATTATATTACCAAAGAGAGAACACCCTCACAACAGAGACAACAAACAGCAGTTCCCCCTCAAGGGAACACCACAACTAACTACACCGAATCAGGACATCTACTGATTCCTGCAATCTACAATGAAGAGAATCCTTCTAACAACACTGTCTACAGGATCAAGCTTCTTAATAAACACACTAGCATTTCTCTGAAGCCAAACTGCATAAACAGTTTCAATAAAAGCTACACTACAATGCTGATCCTTCTTCTTTGTACTTCTACTTTTGACTGCTGCCCACTGAACCTCTTCGTGCCAGCTAATGATGTTTCTTTGAATTCCCAACTACATCAACACTGCTTTCCAGATATCATGAGAGTAATGACACTCGAAGAACAGATGAGACAATTTCTCATCCTGCACCTGACAGAATTCACAAACACCATTAATATTGAGGTTCCATGATAACAACCTATCTTTAGTAGGTAACCTATTCTGCAGGGCCAGCCAAGTGATGAAGGTAGCCTTAGGACTGGCTTTGCTATTACACACTATTCTTTCCATTGTACCTGAATGCCACCAGTATGAAGAGCCTTATACATTATGCTAATCTTGAATTTCCCATTCACAATGAACTGATCCACCCCACCAGTTTGCACCAAAATATCCCTCTGTTGCCAAATCTTCTTCAGAGACCAGGTGAGCCCATTAGGGACAGGCATGGTCCAGAAGTCATGATGTTTCACATAGTAGGAGTGAATCCATTTCACCCAATTGAAAGTGCCCAACAATGCTTTAACACGGCAGCTTTATTCCAGGTTACCAAATTCTTCAAATTCCACCCTCCACGACTTTTGGGAAGACACATGTCATCCCAAGCTACAGGTGCTTTCTTAGACCCCAAATCAGAGCCTGTCTACAAGAAACACCTACACAGTTGCTGAATCTCCTTCATCACTTTCTTTGGCATGACAAAAATCTGACACCAATATAGCTGCATACCAAAAAGAACAGATTTAACTAGTTGCAGTCTCCCTGCATAAGATAGGAACTTTGCAGTCCAGCTTCTAATTCTTGCACTACTTTTCTCAATAAGAGTCTTACAATCAACATATCTCAGTTTCCTGGTGTTAAGGGGAACCCCCAGGTATCTAAAAGGAAAGGAACCTTTTTGGATACCAATAGCATCAACTATCTGTGTCTCCACATCAGCAGGAATACCAGCAGTATAAACTTCACTTTTATGTAAATTTGCACTAAGACCAGAAGCAGCAGAAAATTTTAGAAAGGCACCAAACAAGGAATTAACAGAAGGCACATCTGCTCGAGCAAACATCAGCAAATCATCAGCAAACATCATATGAGAAATCCCCAACTTTTTACATCTTGGATGAAAATTGAACCTCCCCTCTGAAGTGCCAACAGCAAGACTTCTTGATAAATATTCCATTCCCAAGGCAAAAAGATAAGGAGACATAGGGTCACCTTGCCTCAAGCCTTTCTTTGCAGGAATAGGCATAGTTGGAAAGCCATTCACCAAAATTGAATAAGAAACAGTACTGAGACATTGCATCACCCACTTGATAAACAAATCTGGAAAACCTAACTCTTGCATCATAGACTTAAGAAAAGGCCACTTAAGGGAGTCATAAGCCGTTTTTAGATCCACTTTGATCATACATCTAGGAGAAATGTGTTTCCTGGAATAACACTTCACTAGTTCAGTAGCTAACAGGATATTATCAGCAATATTCCTGCCTGGAACGAAGCCAGCTTGGGCATTATTCACCACATCCCCAATGACTGATTACATTCTGTGAGTTAGAATTTTTGAGATTAATTTGTACACAACTGAACAACAGGCAATAGGTCTGAAATCCTTGATATTGGTAGCATTCTGCACCTTAGGAATCACAGTAACTGCTGTGTTGTTGACCTGTTTCAACATTCTCCCTGTGGCAAAGAATTCTTGTACAGCTCTATATATGTCCTCCTTCAGAATATCCCATGTAGAAATGAATAACTGAATGTTAAACCCATTTAACCCTGGAGCTTTGTTGATATCAATACCTTTCAGAGCTAGATCTATCTCCAAGGTAGTAACAGGTTGAACTAGAGCCTGTGCAGAATCTGCAGACAATTGTTTCCCTTTCCTCACAACTGAAATATTAATGCCCTCTAATGAAGGAGCAGCAGAGCCAATTAGATCATGGTAAAAGGTACTGATCTCCTTTTTAATGTCTTCGGACTTGGTTAGCTTTACCCCTTGACTATCATAAAGGATATCAATACTATTCTTGGCATGCCTCTCTTTCATAGCATTAAAAAAGAATTTTGAATTTGAGTCACCAGTTTGCAGCCACTGGATTCTTGACTTTTGCTTCCAAGCACACTCTTCTTAACAGCTTTGATGGAGATGCTTATGATGGAGATGCTTAAGGCCCTTCTTAACAGCTTTCAACTTCTGCCACACTTGAAACATAGCAGTGCCAACAACAGGAGTGTCCCACCCTTCCTGTACAACCTGCCTAAAACGCTCATGAGAAGCCATGTAATTAAAGAACTTGAAGGGTCTGCTACCTTGATGATGAGCAATATTACAGTCCAGTAAAAGGGGAGAGTGGTCTGAGATTCCAGGATTCAAATAGTCCACACACACTTCAGTAAAGATACTCTGCCAATCACAGCACCCAAAGGCCCTGTCAATTCTAGAGGATATTCTTTGATCACCTTGGCCTTTATTACTCCAGGAGAACATATTACCACAACTTTTAAGTTCAGTGATCCCAGCTGCCTGAATACACTCTTCAAAATCTTTTGTTTCTGCAATCTGAACTGGATTTCCATTTACCCTATCACCTGAAAACAGCACAGAATTGAAATCTCCCATGATTAGCCATGGTTTTGTCAAAACTGCACTAAGATTCACTAACTCATTCCACAATGGTCTCCTATGCTCAATGGTGTGGAGCCCATACACTGCAGTAAAACACACACTAAACAGCCCATCTTTATCACTCAGATCTCCATGAATAGTCTGATCAGTCTTCCTAATCAACTGAAAGTTCACCCTATTGTGTTTCCATCCAATCCATATCCTACCTTTAGGAGAACAAGTGTAGTTCATCTCCCAAAGCCAGGCAGAACCAAATTTATTCTGAATTCTTTGTGCATTTCCTTCTTTCCTTCTAGTTTCAATAATAGCAATAACACTAATATTATGCCGACTCAAAATCTTCTTAACCTCCACCACCTTACTAGGGTCATTAAGACCCTTCACATTCCAGGAGCAGATTATCATGGTGGGTATTCATTCTCCCCCCCCCCCTCCCACTCCATCCTCATCTAGAGAGAACTCTGGTGCAATGTCAACCACAGTATGCACTTGAGCAAGACCAAGGGAACTTTCATGTGTTCTAGATTCTCTCCTCCTCCTTGAAACAACCCTTCATCCATCATCTTGAACATTTTGTTGTTCATTCTGGCCACTAGGAGTATGTTCTGTCTCAGCATCCTTCTCATCCACTACTCTATCAATCACTGGAGCATCATGATTAGGCTTTACAGCATCTGCTTGAACTTTTTTTGGTTTCCACACCTTGTTTACTTTCTTAGGCATATGAACTGCAGGTTGGAATCTAGTAGCATTACTCTTTTTCACTTGACAATCATGCCCAATCACCTTGCAGTCTTTACAAAATGAGGGAAGCCAGTCATAATCCACTTTTAGTGTGAAGGAGCGACCTGTAGAATCCTGGATAAGCACTGATTTAGGCATGTCTTTAGTGACATCTACTCAATCAACATTCGAGCAAAGGAGATCCTAAGCTGCTTGGAAGTGCACTCATCAGCAAAGAGAGGAACACCAATCAAGCTACCAATCCTGCTAAGGGAATCAGGCCCCCAACAACACAATGGTAGATTAGGTAATCTCACCCAAACAGAAATAACTCTAAGTACCTCCTCTTTGAAATTGAAGCTTGCAGTCCATGGTTTTGTGATCATTGGCCTACCAAAAAAGGTATGTGGACCAGCCACCAGTACTACATCTCTGTCCTTCTTGGAGCCAAATTTGACTATGAAATAGCCATCATCATGGAGAAACACCTGAGGTTTGCTAACATTCTTCCATTCATTCGCTATATATCTAATAACTGCTCCTATTGATGGTTTGTCTCCAACAACATACATTATCAACGCAGCATCCCAAATAGCAGACATCTTAGCTATATCAACATTATCAAGCACAGCTACAGGGGAACCTTCAGAAATTATTGGAGCAATAAAAGATAGTGATGTACCTTTCGCAGTAAGATGAGATCCTTGGAACAGGTTCACCCATGGCTTCGCAACCACGTTAAGGTCTGGACGTGGAACAACCACCTCTTCATTCTCAGTACGAACATGCTCTGTACGGACATGCTCTGTTTCCCCAAAATCTTAGGAGACCTCCAGCAAGCTACCCTCTAAATGCACCAGATCATTCACACCACTCACACTTCCCCTTCTGTCATTCAAAAACACCATAGGTCTCCTAAAAGGAGCAGTGGGGTCATGAACCTCCATACCAACCAGAGTCGATGACGGTGTGGTGTGAATCAGTCCATGAAGAGGAGAAACCTAGTGAACAACATCATGATAAGCTTATATTACTTCCATTAAGTAAAGAATGTTTGAACTATGTATAAGCATTTACTAAGTTAAACATCAAAGAATCTAATGAGATTCTTCACCTATATTATATGTCAAAGAATTTAGCTGGATTTAGTGTCTACTAAAACTAGATGAGCTAAAGTTACATGAGTGGAATTCAATTGGGAATTATTCTGCGAAAGAATTTGTCATGTATGATATAATATGAGGATCGCCAAAAGTGTATCGTATGACTTTAGGCATGACAAACATATACCAATGTCTATTGATCTAAGTAAAGATCAACTAGATTGAGATCAAGAAAACTTATGGTACTTGAAAAGGTACATAAGAATATTTCTTTATTCAAGGAAATAAAGATATGCTAAATATTGATGCTACACGCATAAACGCTGGCAAAGGATCAACCAAGATCCCTTTGGAGTTAACCATTGACAAGGACGAGCTAAAGAGCATCGTGTTTTGAAATGGCAACATGGATTGGAGACCATGAGTTGTTGCGTGGGAAATTAAATATTAATTTCTATGTTCTAAGATACAGCTGGAAAGTCTTCCACATATCCGTGAACTGCTTGGATAAGTAAATCCAAACAAAGCATCACTAGCAACCTATACAGTTGAAGTAAAAGTACTTACTGCCTAAGAAACAATGAAATAGGGTTGTTTATGTTAAAGAGTTCTTCGCTGAACTTGGGTAGATCACATGTCTGCTGACTTGATGATTCTTCATTGCAAAATGCGTAGAACCACTATCGAAGCAAGAAAGACTGGATCACATAATAAACAAACTCAAAAGATCTTATCATCCTATCTCGAAAGACATTCGATGAAAAGGATATTAAGATTGGCAAAGCATGATAACTAAACCTATGCAACAAGTGAGAAGCAACACTCACATTGTAGCACTGAAAATCAAGCATAACTTTGAATTCCATGAACTATTTTAAAGATGGGTTTGAGGCCCATAGTTGTAAAACATTGGGGTTGAACATTTATCATATATGAAATGTATTTTCATATTCCATTTAATCTTGGTTTAGTATTAAATGATGAGTCCTTTCAATTTGACAATATATTCAAGATAAACTGTCAGGACCTCCTATGACTAAGAAATGGCTATCAAGTGAACTTGAATGGAAAAAGTTGAAAAAAGTCTCTCATCGGAGTTTTCTATAAAGGTGGATGCATAGAAAACACTGGACGACTAGAATGCAAGATGACTAATAATTATGTTTCTTGAACTATGTGGACATGACAATGTCACAATCATTTGCATAGATACTTACTTTGAGAAGACTAGTATCGGACAGACCTATGAAACTTTACTGTAAGAGATGAAAATATGTCATAAGTAAATTTTATTAAAAATTATTAGACACTAATCCTCAATACCTGAGAGATTTGATATTACTTGTTTGAGAACTGGTTACTTTGACGTTGTCAACCGTCGCACCGTAAAAGGAGGCTATAACGGCAATGCTCGGGTAATCACCTATCAAACGAAGTCTAATCTCAAGATCGCAAGAGCCGAAAGTTGTCCTCTCATTAATCGGGATTTGATGCTGAAAATTGTACGAGGCCACTCGGAGAGCTAGAAACTGTAAAATGCATGGCCGTGCTCAGAATAATCACAGGCTATGATTATCTGTTTATTTGATCAGTTGAACTCTGAAATCGAGAAATACCTCTGGACATAATAAGGATGACAACTCTTACCTTATGTACATGAGCAAGCATCGAGCGACAAATGAATTAGGAAATGCACACTTGTCCCTAAGGACAAGTGGGAGACTGAAGGAAATAATGCCTTGGTCCAAGTATGCATTTAATGTTAAGTCTAATAAAAAGCGGTTCGATATTAATTAACAAGTTAATAATTCAATGAGATCAAGTGAGCTGAATGCCTAACTAGAGGCCGCTTCAGTTCAAGTGGAATTAATGATATTAATCCACAGCTTACTCTTGATTGAACCCGTAGGGTCACACAAATAGTACGTAAACGGATCAAGTATTTAATGGCATTAAATACTCTATCTATGGATATTCGGAATCGACGGATCTTGGTTTCAGTGGGATTTAAGACCGTCAAATTCAAGTAAATGAATACTCCGGAAACGTATTGCCGGAAACGGAAATATGGATCGTATCGGAATATAAATATTGTCCAAGTCGTAGATGTTGCCGGAAACGGAAACATGGTACGTATCGGAAAATATTATCGGAAATGGAAATATTGCCGGAATCGGAAATATTGCCGAAATTGAAATAATTTCAACTCACAATGCATGTTCGATATAATTTCATAATTCTCTTCATAAAGCTCTCATAACAATTCAAATGCAGATATAGACATTCGTAAGATATTTATAACTCGTTGCGAAAACATACAACTCAAACTCAGCATAATAGCTTACACAGTCACAACATATTAGCTTACTGTTGGGGAAAGTAAACACAAATAGAAGGGGTTATTCAACCAATTGTCTCTATTTGGTGGGGGTCGTCACCCTCCTGATAAGCATACGCTTGCAAAACTTAACTAGGACATGTCCCTAACTACGGGTCTATCCCGCCTCTACGAGTCTACTTTTGTAGCACTCGCTTTACGACCAAGCCGATTTAACGGGTCTATCCCTCCGAACTACGGGTCAAGCCCGCTTACCGCTCGCTTCCATTGTTTTTCATCACCGATGCATGTGAGCACTACGCAACACATACTCGGCTACTTTCCCCTACTTAAGCATTTTATTACCAATTTATCCCAATTCGTTGCCAAAACTTATTCGCGTTCCTTTATTCATGTGTTAGCTTCATTCTTATATAGTTCAACTCAATTCCTTTCTCAGAAAAATTCTAAATCCAATTAATTATCATCCTCAAGACTCGTTGACTCTTTAACCTTACAACACTTAGACCATAGTGAACCGGTAGGACATGAGCAATTTTCTTGATTAACTCCTTTGATTAAACTTTCTTAAACCACTAATCCATAATTCGACTTCTAATGTGATATCCTTAAACATAAATTAACTTGAGACTCTAATATAATATTAATTTGGCACGTAGTTTGATTTAATTATAAATGTTAAATTCAACTAGGTGAGTTTGGTGTGCCTAAAATGTATTTTATAAATATTTACACTACTCTTTATATTAAAACAATCTTTATTAACTCAAAAAGAATTATTAATTTCTTTCTAAATTAACTAGTTCCATAAAGAACACTGTTCTTCATAACAAAATCTCTTTTGAAAACTTATTGAAAGAATTCATTATACTCCGCAAAAACCATTATCTATCATTTAAGGTAATACGTTCAAAATGAAATATATTTCAATTATGATTGTTTTCAACATCTATATTTATTAAAATCTTATTCAAAACTAATTTCACCCCCATAATTCACAACTAAAGAAAAGAAAAATTTGCTCGACTTCAAGAAATTCAAATAAATATAACTTGGAGGAATTAAATTATAAACTTTACTTGAAAACATCTCTAAGATTTATTTAAAACTCATTCTTAGCTATATTTTTTACTAGATTCTTTTTTTTTTTGGTGTGAATGAGCCACAAGGGCAATATAAGTAAATCAATAAATAAAATTCATATTCTAACTAATACTCGTTCGTTTAAAAACATTTGATTTGTAACAGTCACCCTTGACACTTTAAGATTCATTTGGTATTGACAATATAGTTATGATCCCTCCCATTAACTAACACCTCCATTTGCTCAACACTTTTGTGCTCTTTTACCTCCCAAAACACGTGCCGAGGAGTATCACAAGACGCGGAACTTGCCAATTTTGACAGGGCATCAGCTTGGTTATTTTCCGAGCGAGGGACTTGCCTTACTTCAAAACTTTTCAGTGGCTCTACTTCCTGGGCCTGCATGTATTTGACCATAGTCGGATCCCAAGCTTCGTAGGTCCCATTAACTTGGCTCACAATCAGTTGGGAGTCAGATAGTACTACAATCTCCTCGGCGCCTGCCGCCTTACACATTTTAATGCCACAAAGCAGGGCTTCATATTCTGCTTCATTTTTTGACGCCTGGAAGTTAAATCGCATAGCATACTCAAAAGTATCTCCTTCTGAGGAGTGACAGATTATCCCAGCTCCACATCCATTCTGTGTGGATGAACCGTCTACATACACTGTCCACACCGTATTTGTATTCTTGGCAAAGTCTGGCCTCGTCATTTCAACAATAAAGTCGGCACATGCCTGCCCCTTGACAGCTTTCCTCGGCTCATAGGTGATATCAAAGGCGTTCAGCTCTATTGCCCCATTCAGCATTCGTCCCGACGCCTCCAGCTCTGTGAATGGCAGTTTGAGCGGTTGATCTGTGTAGATCACTATTTTGTGAGCTACGAAATAAGGACAGAGCTTTTTGCTGGCCATGAACAGAGCTAAGCCAAACTTTTCCACTGTAGGGTATCTAACTTCAGCATTTTGAAGAACATGACTGACAAAGTATACCGGCATCTGTATTCCCTCCCTCTCTGTCAGTAGAACGGCACTCAACGAGTGCTCGGACACTGCGAGATACATGTACAAAGTCTCTCCTAGCAAGGGACTAACAAGACGAGGCAAGGTATGCAAGTGCTCCTTTAATCTGACCAATGCCGCCTCGGCTTCGTCCGACCATTCAAACTTGGCCTTCTTTCTGATTGTCCTAAAAAAGTAGTGGCACTTGTCTCCAGCCTTGGAAAGGAATCTGCCCAGGGCAGCCAAGCAACTTGTGAGCCGCTGGACCTCCTTCACTGTCTTTGGTGAGCTCATATCAATTACTGCCTGAATTTTGTCTGGATTGGCTTCAATTCCTCTTTCATCAATCAAGAAACCTAAGAATTTGCCTGCCGTCACCCCGAACACACACTTCTTAGGATTCAGCCTCATGTTGTAAGCTCGAATAGTCTCAAATGTCTCCCTGAGATCAGTTATGTGCGCCGCCCTCAGCTTACTTTTTACGATCATATCATCAATATAATCTTCAATATATCTGCCGAGCTGCTTAATGAACACAGTGTTAATAAGACGCTGAAAGGTGGCCGGTGCATTCTTTAACCCAAACGGCATCACTTTGTAGCAGTAAAGGCCTTGTTCAGTAACAAATGACGTTTTTTTCCTGGTCGTCAGGCCACAGCGGAATCTGATGAAACCCTGAGTATGCATCCATAAAGCTCATCATAGCATGCCCTGCTGTAGAGTCGATGAGCCGGTCCATCTTGGGCAATGGGAAACTGTCCTTGGGACATGCCTTATTGAGGTTGGTGTAGTCAACACACATTCTCCAGGTACCATTAGGTTTTTTGACGAGGACCACGTTAGCAACCCAGTCAGGGTACTGACTAGGCCTGACGAACCCTGCCTCCATCAACTTTTGTATTTTCGCGGCTGCCGCCTGATTTCTATCCTCCCCATGGTTCCTTTTCTTCTGACGAACCGGTTTGAAGTTTGGGTCCACATTCAGCTTATGGACGGCCACAGCAGGATCAATACCCGGCATTTCGTCCACTGTGAAAGCAAAGATATCTTCAAATTCTCTCAAAAGGTGGACCAACTCTGCCGCCAGCGGGTCGTCAGGAGAAATCCCGATGGGCACTACTCTGTCAGGTTTATCTGTGTTTAATACCACATTGAAATGAGCCCCAACAAACTCTGGGCGTCTCTCTTCCATGTGCCCTGCTGAGATAGTTAATGTTTCTTTGACGATCTTGGGTTGTGTGTCGCCACATTTTCGTTTGTTTCCCGATGTCCCTTTCTCTTCACCCGTCCCCCATGCTTCTGGACTCAAGGTGGTTAGGTAGCAATCTCTAGCTTGTTGCTGGTCACCATGTATAGTGCTGACACTCCCATCATCACAAATGAACTTAAGAAGCATCAGATGAGTCACAATGACAGCCTTTGCCCTATTCAAGGTGGGACGCCCCAAGAAAATGTTATATGCCGTCAGGTCTTTCACTATGAGAAAACGGACGTCCATTTGTCGAGATTTCTTTTTATTTCCCATCCTCAGAGGAAGGGCAATTATGCCGACTGGGTGGATGATACTACCTCCGAAGCCTATAATGGGATAGTGGATTTTCTCAATCTCTGAGGAATCATGTTGCAGCCGATTCAAGCACTCTAGACTAATTATGTCCGACGAACTTCCTGTATCAACCAAAATACGCCTAACCCTCAGATTAGCAACTTTTAACTCAATTACCAAAGGAACGTCATGCGGGGTGGAGATTTTCCCACGGTCGGCCTCGCCGACTTCAACTTTTGGAAACGGGTCAATTGTGGCCTTGCCGGACAGCATCACTTGCCTAAATCGCTTGGCATAATCCTTCTGGCCCCTCATGGTCGGCCCGCCGGCGGCCAATCCTCCGGAGATGACTGCTACGCACTCTGGGTCGGTACGATTCCCATCTTCCTCCGAGGGAGGGGATTTGTTTTTCTTGTAGAAGGGTTTGCCAGAAACTCCCGTGTTCCTGCTGATATAACTCTTTAAGAATCCATTGGCGGCTAGGCCGTCCAATGCCCTTTTCAAACTCTTACATTCTTTGGTGTCATGCCCAATGTCACTGTGAAAGTGACAGTACAGTTTGGGGTCCCTACTTTCTGGTGGCGACTTCATAGGAAATGGACGATCAATGTCATATTTGGACCCGACATCCATCAGAATTGTGTACATGTCTGTATTATACTCAAATCGCTCCCGATCATAAGTTCTGGACCGTTTCTGGCCTGCCGCCCCGGGAGCCCTGTCTGACTCTTTTGCAATAGCCCACATCCCGTTAGGCCGGCTCTTCTTTTCGAATTTCTCCTTTTTTGCCGCCGGCTCGGCGGTATCACTTCCTCTGGGATCTTTTGGGACGCTGCAAATCTCTGTTGCATGGGTGAAGGCCTCGGCCTCATCCAGCACTTCTGGCATTGTTCGAACGCTTTTCTTAACCAGATCAAACTTGAAAGAGCCCTTTTTAAGCCCTCGAATGAAGTTATCGAATGCAACACCATCTGGCAAATCCGGAATTTGCCCTGCCTCTAGATTGAATCTCTTCACATAGCTCCTCAGAGACTCGTCTTTCCCTTGCTGAATCCTACTCAGATGCATGCTCGTCTTCTTTTCTTCCTTGTGAGCCATGAACCGAGTAGAGAACAATAGCTCGAGCTCCGAAAAAGAACGAATAGTTCCGGCTGGAAGTCTCTCGAACCACTTAGATGCTACTCCTTTGAGTGTGCCCGGAAAATACTTACACCAGGTTAAGTCAGTTGTTCCTTGGACATACATGTGATGCCGGTAGACCAAGAGGTGCATGTCTGGATCTGTGGTCCCATCGTAAGCATCAATGTTGGGCGGCTTGACTTTGGGTTCCCTCGGGGCTCTCATGATGGAGTCTGCAAAAGGGGTGGTGTGTCACAGGGCCATGTTGGACACCCCCCCTGAATGTGATACACAGGATCTTGACGCCTTGAGTAGGGTGCCCGCTGGGAAGACTCGCGTCCGCGAGTTTGACGGGTTGGACGGGTGACCCTTGGGCGCCTGGCTCAGATGCGTATAAGTTGGATGAGGGAGAGGTCTATCCGGCATGATGGGGGTTGACCCAGTGTCAGAAAGTTCAGACTCAGAGTCAGGCAATTGCTCTGCGCGTGGCTGCTCACGTCCTCGGGACGTTTCTCCGATCAGCCGCCGTGGCAGTCGGCGTGGTAGGTAAGACATTGCCTGGGCTGACTTGCTGGCGGCTGTCTCCTCAGGTCCTCGCCTGTCAGCCTGGTCCAGACGTTTGGGGGGCGCAAAGAAAGTGTTGGCCTATTGCTTGCCGGCCCCTCATGATTTGCAGCCACAGCAGTGGTGTAGATCAGCATACTCTTCTGTACCTCAGCATTAAATGTCTTTCCCACATCAGCTTGGAACTCAGCCAAAATAGCCCGAAGAGCACCCACAGAGACAGGCATATCAGGGTTCTCCTCTATTACCGTATCCACCCGAGGATCCAGGTGTCCTCCAGGAGGGGTGCGATTGGCCTGGTCGTCCTCCTTGCTGAGCACCTCTACCTCGGCAGCGTGACGAGGGGTGTGCCCGGCCGCAAATATACGCGCGGCATCTCCAGTGATTCTCGTGGCCGGCGTATGATGTTCAGTCGGCATTTCTCTTTCGAGGGGTGGCCGCTCTACTCGCGTAGGCCGCCCAGTATCGTTGTCCTGTCGTTGATCTTCCATGTTACCGTACCTCCCCACAGACGGCGCCAAATGTTGTGGGATTTTTCCGGTGAGATACCTTGGAGGTTTTCCGGTAACTTTTAAGGATTTCACAAGATTGTATTTTTATAGAGAGAGAAAGTAGAGAGAAGGCAGAGCAGCAATTGCTCTTGAATGTATTGATTGTGGCCCCTTTTTCTAGGGAAGTGGGACTATTTATAGTACTAGGTTTTTGTGGGAATGACCTAATATTCCCTTTACATGATTGGCTAGGGTATGGGAGGAGGACATGTGTCCTTTCTCCTTACAATTCCCTGGCCCTTTTGGCAATAGTGGGCTTTTTGGGCCTATTGTGCTTATTCATACCACTTGGAATACCTACTACCTAGGCCCCTTTTCAGGTATAGGTACATTATACATTCATACATTCTTAAATACAAATACATATACATTGTAAATACGTAGATTGATACCCATGCTGTGGTCTAGTCTTCGTATGGTTTCTGCTTAGGGGGCGTAATACGTGCCATGTGTTGCATTTTCATTGGTACACGAAGGCATGGTAATTTTGTCCACAACAAAATCAATATGAGAAAACCTCATAGTACACATAATTTTCAAATGATAGCTCTTTGTCAACCTTAAATCTTCAATGACCATTTCACGGACCGAACTCATCATTCTAACTCTCGTTTCCAAGTACTACTCAAGTTCCATTTCATATTCTCAATAGAATACTTCGAGATCTAGAAATCAAAATCCCTATGTTTTGAATTTTCAAAGCATGACTTCCCATAATTCAAACAGACAATAGATTCGAGTTATGCATTCATATTCCTCCATTTCATTACTCAAATCTCAACGCTTTACATATCCAATATATCATTTTCTTACAATGTCGAACTCTCTATACCTGATATCACAACTACCAGCGATTCATCAAAAAGGCAATTCATACATTCCTTGACACTTAATCGAACCAATATATAGTTCCCAAATCATATGCCACGATATGAGGATCATAGCAAACCCAAAATCAACCTCGGCTCTGATACCACCTGTAACAGGCCGCCCTTAACGAGCTGCTTCCTAAACACACTTAGTCTAAATTTAAACAAACTCAGCAAGATTACAACTTTAAACCCTGTGAAACAAACTTTAACTCTGCCCCCACCAGGACAGGTTCAAAGAACAAAATCAGCGAAAATCTGAGTACACACATCCAACCTAAAATGCATTTGATAGGTGGCTCAAAAATAGTTTTAGCTTTTATGTTTTATTTTGAAATGTAACTTAGTCACTCAAAACACCTGAAAACTTTACTTAAAGAAGATTTATAATTCCTTTGAAATTAATTTCGTGAAATCCGTATGATTTAAACAATTTTATTCTTTTAAAAGAAAACGCAATGCAACCATATCACCATAGAATAATCGCTATTGTTTGCGACTTTACTTAGTATGCCACATGACTCCCAATTAACAATCACCTCAATAATTTAACTAGCAGCTTATTACCCATCTAGTTATTATCATACTCTGACTCCTTTCCAATCATAACTCTAACAGTCATTTACTCATAATATACATATTTATTCATAGCTCAATACGAAACGCACTTCCACAAAGTTATCACGTCGTATTACTTTGTTACATAACAAACTCACAAACACCATTCCAACTCACAATGCATGTTCGATATAATTTCATAATTCTCTTCATAAAGCTCTCATAACAATTCAAATGCAGATATAGACATTCGTAAGATATTTATAACTCGTTGCGAAAACATACAACTCAAACTCAGCATAATAGCTTACACAGTCACAACATATTAGCTTACTGTTGGGGAAAGTGAACACGAATAGAGAGGGGTTATTCAACCAACTGTCTCTATTTGGTGGGGGTCGTCACCCTCCTGATAAGCATACGCTTGCAAAACTTAACTAGGACATGTCCCTAACTACGGGTCTATCCCGCCTCTATGAATCTACTTTTTTAGCACTCGCTTTACGGCTAAGCCGCTTTAACGGGTCTATCCCTCCGAACTACGGGTCAAGCCCGCTTACCGCGAGTGTACTGATGTAGCACTCGCTTCCATTGTTTTTCATCACCGATGCATGTGAGCACTACGCAACACATACTCGGCTACTTTCCCCTACTTAAGCATTTTATTACCAATTTATCCCAATTCGTTGCCAAAACTTATTCGTGTTCCCTTATTCATGTGTTAGCTTCATTCTTATATAGTTCAACTCAATTCCTTTCTCAGAAAAATTCTAAACCCAATTAATTATCATCCTCAAGACTCGTTGACTCTTTAACCTTACAACACTTAGACCATAGTGAACCGGTAGGACATGAGCGATTTTCTTGATTTACTCCTTTGATTAAACTTTCTTAAACCACTAATCCATAATTCGACTTCTAATGTGATATCCTTAAACATAAATTAACTTAAGACTCTAATATAATATTAATTTGGCACGTAGTTTGATTTAATTATAAATGTTAAATTCAACTAGATGAGTTTAGTGTGCCTGAAATGTATTTTATAAATATTTACACTACTCTTTATATTAAAACAATCTTTATTAACTCAAAAAGAATTATTAATTTCTTTCTAAATTATCTAGTTCCATAAAGAACACTGTTCTTCATAACAAAATCTCTTTTGAAAACTTATTGAAAGAATTCATTATACTCCGCAAAAACCATTATCTATCATTTAAGGTAATACGTTCAAAATGAAATATATTTCAATTATGATTGTTTTCAACATCTATATTTATTAAAATCTTATTCAAAACTAATTTCACCCCCATAATTCACAACTAAAGAGAAGAAAAAATTGCGGGACTTCAAGAAATTCAAATAAATATAACTTTACTTGAAAACATCTCTTTAAGATTTATTTAAAACTCATTCTTAGCTATATTTTTTACTAGATTAATAAATAAGTAAATAAATAAATAAAATTCATATTCTAACTAATACTCGTTCGTTTAAAAACTTTTGATTTGTAGCAGTCACCCTTGACACTAAGATTCATTTGGTATTGACAATAAAGTTATGATCCCTCTCATTAACTAACACCTCCTAATTAGTACTTCACTCTTATACATATAAGACATTTCTTACCGTTTGACTAGTTCCATGACCAATATCAATTTTAACGCTCAGCACAAGTTTCAAGATAGGTTCAACCCAAGGCAAGAAATTCTCAATTAGATTCCAATCCATAACAAGACCCCCGTAACTTCCCTTTTAAATGGTTCAAAATCATTTCTATCTTGAAATTCAAAGCCGACATAAATCATTTCAATAAAACAATCAAATTCATTTGCAAATCAACAATTAAGACTATAAATATGTTTATATATACAAACATAACAATATTGGTACTATATTATACTTAAATCACAACATATATTTTCAAACAACGAAGATGGTTGGACAATGTGTACCTTAACCAACAATAATGCTTAAAGATTACGATCTTTAATTCATAATTCGACCATCACCATGTATTTCACGATACCTATCACCATCACTACTTGCTTGAACTCCAATACATCTCCAACAATCACCTCGACAATAATAATAATAATAATAATCAAGATCAATAAGCCAATCAACGTAATTAGGAATCATACTCAATTTCCCTCTTGAAACCCTTTTAACAACATAATACTACTTACTCTATGGAATCTAATGAAAAACTCCTACGAAAATTAATTAAAACTTTCTTTGAATAAAAAAATTCATTACTATACCAATATAACACTGATTTGATATAGTTGTTTGAAAGCATAATCGTAATTTGAGCTCTTAAAACCAATACCAATAAGATAGTATTTGAACATAAGACAAGTATAAAAGAAATTTCATTTAGGTAAATAAAACCCAATGATCCTATGACTAAACTGATATTTTTTTTTTTTTTAGTAAAGAGATTAGGCTTAGACAAAGTAAACAAATACAAAATAATAAGGTTTACATTGTTTTGGGCTTAAGAAGTATACCTTTACAACAAGAACATAAGTTTGCATTTGGAAATAGATAGTGGAGTGAGGACACAGAAACCCACAACCACAAGGCCAGCAGGGGAGGCGACTCAACAACAAGAAGTAGAGCAACGACAAAAAACACAGCCACCAAACAACGGTGAAGCCACCACCGAACAAGAGAGGAAACAAGAGAAGAGATAATCAGAATGATAATCTAGGGTTCAATTTCCTTCAATCTCGACTAATTAATGGGAGAAGTTAAAAGAAATTACCAATTGGTAAGGTGATGAAGGTGACAAAGCCGACGAGCAAGGTGGCGACGCCCAAGCACAGCCGCAACGCCGAAGCAAGGGAAAAGGAGGAGGGAATTCGAGAAGGAGATCGAAGAATAGTCACGAACATCAGCGAGGCCAACATAACAACAACTTGACGCCGGTGACAGGAAACGATGTCGATGACGCGGCGGTGCAACCGAGCAAGGAGGAGAGAGGAACTGGAGCTGAGGTAAAGGGGAAAACAAAGGGGTGCACCAAGCAGAGAGGTTTTGAGGAAAAACAAATGGGGTTTGTTTCCCCCTTGGTTGATCCGTCCATCATACGTCGTAGAAGAGAAGGGAAAGTGTTTTTAACACTTGACAAGGAAATTTGTTTGCTGGCATTATATTCATGGGACACGTGAAAAGTGTCAAAGAGGGAAAAGATTAGGCTTTTATTTGGTTAACAAGTACTCCTTCCATTTCTTTTTGATGTATCCATTTGGAATTTGGTGTGGTTTTTAAGAAAATTGGAATATTGGTTTGTATGGGTATAAGTGTAATGATTGGGTGTAAGAGAAATGATTGGGTGTAAGAGATTATAATAAGTAAAGGAGTGAGAAAATAATAAAGAAATAAGGTAAGAGAGAGGATTGATAATGATAGGTGATAAAGGAGGTGAGAGAGTGGGTATATGGGGAAGGGAAAAGAATTAAATATTATGGGTGGGGAAAATTAGGTGGGAATATTGGTAGAATCTTTAGGTATTTTGGTAATTAGATAGAAATGTAAGGGTATTTTAGGATAAAATATATGTCCAAAAATAGAATAGATTCTAAATGGATACAACAATATGAAACGCTTAAAATGGAAACGGATACAACAAAAAGAAACGGAGGGAGTACTAATTAACTATTTCAATAAATTTTGCAAAGCCTATAATTTAAACATAGAATAAAATTAAACCGCGAATATTTAAAAAAACATAAATAAATTATGTAACGCATTTTGAAAAGTACTAACTTGAGTAAAAAAAATCATTAAATAAATAATAGTGTCGTTAATCCACTTAAAATAATATAATTTATTATTTTCATGATTCACGGCGATTTAGGAAGATTTTAAAACACCAAGAGTTGACGTTTAAATAAGTTGATTTCCTAACAGTAACAAAAATGAAGGGGTTGCATCTTTTGCGAGAGTTTTGCTTCAAAACTAGACTAATAAATGATAATGGGTTTTGATAACTGTAGACACCTACTTTTGTCCCCATTCCCGAAAGGGAAAGGTTCGATGATGAAAACATAAATCTCCACTTGACAACGCATCTCCTATAAAATAAACGAATCTCAATTCCCCTTTTCATTTCACCCGAAACCTGCTATTTATGGAAACCTGCTAAAAATAGTAACTGCCGTAAAGGGTAGCTTCTAAAAGTGGCAAGTCATAAAAGATAGAAACCTGTCAGAATTAGGTGTTGCACTCCAACATAAATCCTAAATGAGATAGAAATTGCGAGAATCTTATTCCTAATATGATTCGGAAATAAGAGTTACGTATTAATTAAAATCCTAACGAGCCTAGAGTTCGTAACGGGCCCAGACGCATTCCGTCATGAAATTGATACGCACTAAAAAACTCGATTAAGTCTCAAACACTACGGATTTCAGGAATCCGAATCTGACAAAGAAACGGCCCAAACAGCAATTTCAACGCCCAGCCCTGGGCGCTGAAATTGCATGGGTCCTATTTTCAACGCCTAGAGCTGGGCGTCGAAATCTTTGACGCCCAGAGCTGGGCGCTGAAAATACCTGGGTTAGAGCTTTGCAATTCTATTTTTCCACAAACTCTTTTCTATAAATAGACCCCTAAGTTCGACGTGAAAACACAACACACACACAATTATATTCTGAGTATTGACTCCAACCCTTAGCCTAAGCCTCACGCTGCGAAATTGTTCACGCGTTCTGTCGCAATTGATCCATAAATCGAACAGAACGTATCCTGTCCCATAATTGAGATTCGTTAAATAAAAAGGAGAAATAGCAAAGTCAAAGTGGTTAGTTTTCTGAGAACAGTGACGCACCTCTCAAGGGTGCGTCGTAATGTGTCCCTTCTCGATGATTTAATTGCTTTCCTCGCCCTTTTTATGAACTGTTAAACTAACTAAATCTGATTGTTCTATCACGCCTAACAAATATAATATTTTCGGGAAATTGGATTATCATGCTAGGTCCCTTAATGCTACTTAAATCAGATAATCGCGATCGATCTAGTATTATATGTTGCATATTGCTAAAATCAACTCAGATTAGTTTAATAGTTAACGCATGTCCCTTCAATTATTTATGCTGAGCTAGTAAGGATATCCTGCCTCTGGAGTTATCGACGAGCGAAGTACTCCTCTCGGTAGTTACAGTCCCCCGAACCCTCAATCTCTACCTTGCGGGTGTATGTTGAGAGATCCCCACACCAGGGATCACAAGGGAACCTACGGCCGTCGTGGTCAAACATAATTGCACTCCCTTTATGTCACGATAACCGGGTTTTGTCAGTTTTTCTCATTGTCGTTAAAAACTGAATGGCGACTCCTATATTACTAGTCAATTGGGTGTAAACTCACAGGAAATCCAAATACACTTGATTGAATAAAAAGAATCGTCACACCCACGAGGGACGAGGTCACGCATTAGCCTCGTGCTTTTTCGACCCCCTCACAGTGGCGACTCCACTGGGGATAGTGAAGGAAATACTCGTGCTTGTAGGTAATCAAAATAGCAGAAGGGTGAAACGATCCTACCCCGCGTTTATTTCCCCATCAAGTTGGGACGACCTGAAAATCAGCATATTAATGTGAACGGGCAGAACAGCATAACGAATCTCGGCTCCCTCGGGAGTTGGAACTAAGGATACCTTTTTTCGCCAATAGGGGGGTGCATACGCCGCGCATGTTGCCCACTCGGTACTTGTGCAGGTAGTACACCTATCCTGAACCCAATCGCTCGCTCATTAGATCCCTCTCGCCTGCATGCCCCCTTGGCTTGCACTTGCAGAAAAATCAGTTTATACACGAGTTTTTTAACAAGTATTCATACAATAAAAGCTGTGATGTTTGAGCAGAAAAATCAGTCACATTACTTTCCCATTTAGCCGAAAATAATAGTACCTTAAGGGCGATTCTAGTTGGTCAATCTTAAGGCGGATCCGGACGTGCTGTGGACTATCTACGGAGGGACGACACTTGGAGTCCTAAAGACGTGTTCTTGTTCGGTTCGGGCGCAGCTAGGGAGGCCACGCTACAAAGTGTATGCATCTAAATTATGCTAACTAATTATGTGTAAATAATATGTTTCCTGGCATTAAGGTTTTTCCGCATGATTTATGTTTTTCACATGTATCATAACCTAAACATTTAGGCTAAAATGACATTTTCTCTCACAAATTTGAACTAACAAACTTAAGAACTCATTTCAAACTTATTACATGATTCATAAGATTAGTTTTAACTTTCCAATACTCAATCCAATCTATTTATGCACATTTGAGTCTTGTTTGGTCGTTATAGGTCATATTTAGGCTAAAATGAGACATTGTCGCTCCCAACTTTGAACTAACGAACATAAGAAATCACTTCAAACTTACTACATGATTCATATGATTAGTTTTAACTTTCCAAAACTCAATCCAATCTATTTATGCACATTTGACTTGTTTGGCCGTTATATGTCATATTTAGGCTAAAATGACATTTTCGCTCCCAACTTTGAACTAGCGAACCTAAGGACTCACTTCCAACTTATTAAATGCTTATTTTTAAGTTTCTAAGACTCAATCCAATCGATTTATGCATATTTGAGACTTGTTTGGTCATTATAGGTCATATTTAGGGTAAAATAAGGCACTTTCGCTCCCAACTTTAAACTAGAGAACCTAAGGACTAATTTTAAACATTTTACATGATGAATATGTTTAGTTTTAACTTTACAAGACTCAATACAATCTATTTATGCACATTAATTTGAGACTTGTTTGGTCGTTATAGGTCATATTTAGCCTAAAATGAGACATTTACGCTCCCAACTTTGAACTAAAGAACCTAAAGACTCATTTTAAACCATTTACATGATTAAGAT